>NW_022305384.1:0-1321 GCF_002776525.5 Piliocolobus tephrosceles | reverse complement strand
ATAGCCCTTCACCTTGTAACTAGACTATGTGATCCTTATTTTCCAATAACTGATTTATCTACAGATAGGAATGTATTTTATAGATTTGAATCATTAATCTTTGAATTATTATAGCAATTTTTTTTTTCACTGAGCCTAGTTACAAACTATGTATAATTTGGTAAAAATTGAGCTATCCCTTTCAGTAAAAGGTTTCTTTCTTTGTATAGAAAATTGGATTATATTGTACTAGAAGAAACTTTCAGAACACTAGGCTAAGCAAGAACTATTTAACACTTTCCTTGAAACATTTGAGTATTCAAAAATTACAGTCTCATAGGTCTGCTAATTCTCCTATGCTAATTCTGCTAAAAAAGAATGATTCAAATAATTGCTACATTTTTTTCCCCTTAAGTGTGGCTCACTTGTAGTATGCTATTATTCAGTCACAATAAATGGTTTTAAAAAAAAAAAGCATTGGTAAATTTCTGAAATTAGCCTTCTTATTTTGCTTATGACTTCAGAAAAGATCAGGAGTTTTGAAAGTGCATTTTGTTCAGAAATGAAAATACTTAAGAGGTGGGTGGGGGAAGGCATAATTGTAGTTAAGATTTTACTAGCAAATGTTTAATTTGGATTGAATAAATGTATTTTGTGAGCAACAGATGCACAAATGAGTTTGTGCTTTAATACCAACTGCTTTAGATCTAATTTTTATATAACTTTTGAGATCTAAATGTCTAGGTTTTATCTTATTTTTATTTTGACTAAAATAAATACTGCTTGCTGCTATGGGCTGCATATCTGTGTTCCTCCAAAATTGAGGTCTAATCCCCAAAGTGAGGTATTTAGGGGCAGGGTATTTGGGAGATGATTAAATCATGAGGGTGGAGTCCACATGACTAAGATTAAGCATGGAAAGAATCTGAAGAGGCTAGAGCTCTCTATCAGCCATGTGAAGATACATCAAGAAGACAACTTTCTTCAGACACCAAATATGCTGGTTTGGACTTCCCAACCTCCAGAACGATAAGAAATACGTATTTGCTTTTTAAACCCACACCGTCCATGATATTCTTCTTTATAGCAGCCTGAACTAAGACATCTGATTTAAAAACTTGAAAATTTGTGATACAGTGGACTCAAAATAGCAAATGGGATCCTGCTAGACACAATATGCTTTGTTGGAAGCTGATCAAAAACAGATTATTTCATATCTTTAGCAGGAAGTAATTTAATGTTTAGTGAGATAGACAGTAGACATCAACCTCCTTTTAAACAAAATCATTTAAATGTGTGCCCCAAGGGGTCATCATTGCTTTGAAAGTCCAACATTCTTGAG
>NW_022305383.1:0-1641 GCF_002776525.5 Piliocolobus tephrosceles | reverse complement strand
TGAAGATGAGAAAGAATCAACAAAGAAACACTGAATTCCCAAAAGGTCAGAGTGCCTCTTCTCCTAATGATCACAACACCTCTCCAGCAAGGGCACAAAACTGGAGGGAGGATGAAATGGACAAACTGACAGGAGCAGGCTTCAGAAGGTAGGTAATAACAAACTCTTCTGAGCTAAAGGAGCCTGTTCTAACCCAATGCAAAGAAACTGAGAACTTTGATAAAATGTCAGAGGAGCTGGTAACTAGAATAAACAGTTTAGAAAGGAACATAAATGACCTGATGGAGGTGAAAAACACAGCACGAGAACTTCTTGAAGCATGCACATGTATGAATAGCTAAATCAATCGAGTGGAGGAAAGAATATCACAGTTCAAAGACCATCTTGCTGAAATAAGGGAGGCTGACAAAATTAGAGAAAAAAGAATGAAAAAGAATGAACAAAACTTCAGAGAAATATGGAACTATATAAAAAGACTGAACCTATGATTGCCTGGAGTACCTGAAACAGATGGGGAGAATGGAACCAAGTTGGAAAACACATTTCAGTATATTATCTAGGAGAACTTTCCCAACCTAGCAAGACAGGCCAACATTCAAATTCAGGAAATACAAAGAACACCACTAAGATACTCCACAAGAAGATCAACCCCAAGACACATAATCCTCAGATTCTCCAAGGTCAAAATAAAGGAAAAAATGTTAAGCGCAGCCTGGGACAAAGGCCAGGTCACCTACAAAAGGAAGCTTATTAGACTAACAGTGGATCTCTGAGCAGAAACCCTATAAGCCAGAGAAGAGTGGGGGCCAATATTCAACATTCTTAAAGAAAAGAATTTTCAACCCACAATTTCTTTTCTTTTTATTTATTTTTATTATACTTTGAGTTCTAGGGTACATGTGCATAACGTGCAGGTTTGTTACATATGTATACTTGTGCCATGTTGGTGTGCTGCACCCATCAACTCGTCAGCACCCATCAATTCATCATTTATATCAGGTATAACTCCCCAATGCAATCCCTCCCCCCTCCCCCCTCCCCATGATAGGCCCCAGTGTGTGATGTTCCCCTTCCCGAGTCCAAGTGATCTCATTGTTCAGTTCCCACCTATGAGTGAGAACATGCGGTGTTTGGTTTTCTCTTCTTGTGATAGTTTGCTAAGAATGATGGTTTCCAGCTGCGTCCATGTCCCTACAAAGGATGCAAACTCATCCTTTTTTATGGCTGCATAGTATTCCATGGTGTATATGTGCCACATTTTCTTAATCCAGTCTGTCACTGATGGACATTTGTCAACCCACAATTTCATATCTAGCCAAACTAAGCTTTATAAGTGAAGGAGAAATAAAATCCTTCTCAGACAAACAGATGCTGAGGGATTTTTGTCACCACCAGGCCTGCCTTGCAAGAGCTCCTAAAGGAAGCACTAAATATGGAAAGGAAAATCCAGTACCAGCTACTGCAAAAACACACCAAAATATAAAGACCAAAGACACTATGAAGAAACTGCATCAACTAGTGTGCAAAATAATGAGCTAGCATCATGATGACAGGATCAAATTCACACATAACAATATTAACTTTAAATATAAATGGACTAAATGTCCCAGTTAAAAGACACAGACTGGCAAATTGGATAAA
>NW_022305382.1:0-5692 GCF_002776525.5 Piliocolobus tephrosceles | reverse complement strand
TGTCACCAAGCTGGAGTGCAGTGGTGCGATCTCTGCTCACTGCAACCTCCGCGTATTTTTAGTAAAGATGGGGTTTCACCATGTTGGCCAGGCTGGTCTCGAACCCCTGACCTCAAGTGATCCACTAGCCTCAGCCTCTCCCAAAATGCTGGGATTATAGGCATGAGCCACCACCATGCCCAGCCCCACATAGACTTGAGTTGGCACCACTTTTTTGGACCATAGACATAACTCTGGTGCAGTGAAAAGAGCACTAGATTGAGTCAGGAGATCTGAGTCTTTGTCATATTTCTGTCACTAACTAGTTGAATAATGATACTAATTACACTAATATTGATACGTAACGTTTATTGGGTTTTTATTGTGTGTTAGGTACCATGCTAAGTGCTTTATGTGGATTATCTCATTTCGTCTCACAACAAATGTATAAACTCAATGGTGTTACTGTTTTCATTTCACAGAGGAAAATGAGACTTAGGATAAGGAGACATGCTTAAGGTTCAGAATTACTAAGTGGTAGAGCAGAGGTACAAATCCAGGCAGTCCGACTCCAGAGCCTAAACAAGACAGTTTCACTCTTTTGGCTTTGGTTTACTCATTTGTAAAATGAGAGTGATATATGAGAAGATCTCTAAAGTCTCTTCTAGCTCTAAAATCCTATTTCCTGTGATCTCCAATCTGGGTTCAAGACCCCAGGTTGCCCTTTATATCTTAGGCTGCCCCGAGCTTACACTTCACATCCACATGAATTTGGTCCTAGCCTCCTGCATAAATAACATCCACAATGCTTCATCCCTCAGGTTTTTAATTTGTTTTGTTTGTTTTTGTTTTTGAGATGGAGTCTTGTTCTGTTGCCCAGGCTGAAGTGTAGTGGTGTGATCTCGGCTCACTGCAACCTCCGCCTCCCGGGTTCAAGCGATTCTCCTGCCTCAGCCTCCTGAGTAGCTGAAATTACAGGCACGCACCAACACGCCTGACTAATTTTTGTATTTTTAGTGGAAACGGGGTTTCACTGTGTTGGCCAGCCTGGTCTCGAACTCCTGACCTCGTGATCTGCCTGTCTCGGCTTCCCAAAGTGCTGGGATTACAGGCTTCAGCCACCGTGTCCAGCCAATCCCTCAGGTTTCAAGGAATCTTAGAGTTTCCTCTTTAACTCTTCCTGTAGAGCTCTATGGTTCCAACCTTTGAAAGTCCTCAGCCTGGGCAACATGATGAGACCTCCATTTCTACCAAAAAAAATCTTTTTAATTAGCTGGGCACGATGGTGACCACCTGTGGTCCCAGCTACTTCGGAGGCTGAGGTGGCAGAATTGCTTGAGCCCAGGAGGTTGAGGCTGCAGTGAGCTGTGTTTGTGCCACTGCACTCCAGCCTGGGCAACAGAGTAAAACCCTGTCTTAAAAAAAAAAAAAAAAAAAAAAGGCCGGGTACAGTGGCTCATGCCTCATGCCTGTAATCCCAACACTTTGGGAGGCCAAGGTGGGTGGATCACTTGAGGCCAGAAGTTCAAGACCAGCCTGGCCAACGTGGTGAAACCCCGTCTCTACTAAAAGTACCAAACATTAGCCAGGCGTGATCGTGCATGCCTGTAGTCCCAGCTACTCAGGTGGCTGAGACACGAAAATCGCTTGAACCTGGGAGGTGGAGGTTGCAGTGAGCTGAGATCACATCACTGTACTCCAGCCTGAAAAAAAAATGAAACAGTCCTACTGGCATGGTATTTACCAGAGTTAAGAGTTTTTTTTTTCCAGAGGTATTTGCCAGAGAGTTTTCAATACACAAAAACATGCATATATATATATATGTGTGTGTGTGTGTGTGTGTGTGTCTATGTCTATATGTGTGTGTGTGTGTGTATATATACATATATATATATATATATATATATATTTTTTTTTTTTTTTTTTTTTGAGACAGATCTCACTCTGTCACCAGGCTGGAGTGCAGTGGCACGATCTTGGCTCACTGCAACCTCTGCCTCACAGGTTCAAGTGATTCTCGTGTCTCAGCCTCCCGAATAGCTGGGATTACAGGCTTGCACCACCACACCTGGCTAATTTTTATATTTTTGGTAGAGATGGGTTTTCGCTATGTTGGCCAGGCTGGTCTCAAACTCCCAACCTGAAGCCATCCACCTGCCTCGGCCTCCCAAAGTGCTGGGATTACAGGCATGAGCCACAGTGCCTGGTCAACATGCTTATATTTTAAGTTACCCGAAAAGAGCAGGATATGATACTTTATATACTATATGTTCATAATTTTGTTTAGTAAGGTACATTGAGAAAAGATAGGGATATTTGCCAAAAAGTGTTAACAGTGGTTATCTGTTTTCCTTTCTTATATTTTTCCAATTTACTATGACCATGTATACCTTTTACACTGAGAGAAATGCTTTATATTTTGCCTTTTTTTTTTTTTTTTTTTTTTTGTTGAGACCAAGTCTTGCTCTGTCGCCCAGGCTGGAGTGCAGTGGCGCGATCTCGGCTCACTGCAAGCTCCACCTCCCGGGTTCATGCATTCTCCTGCCTCAGCCTCCCGAGTAGCTGGGACTACAGATGCCTGCCACCACGCCTGGCTAATTTTTTGTATTTTCAGTAGAGATGGGGTTTCACCGTGTTAGCCAGGATGGTTTCAATCTCCTGACCTTGTGATCCGCCCACCTCAGCCTCCCAAAGTGCTGAGATTACAGGTGTGAGCCACCGTGCCTGGCCTATTTTGCCTCTTTCTACAAAGGATTTGCAGCACTTTACCAAAGAATACAAATGTCATAAGATTATAGAAATAGAAAATAGAAATTTATTTCTTCCTTTCTCTCTCTCTATTTTTTTTTTTTTAAGATGGCGTCTCACTCTGTCGCCCAAGCTCTAGAGTGCAGTGAGGTGATCTCAGCTCACTGCAACTGCCGCCTCCTGGCCTGCCTCAGCCTCCTAAGTAGCTGGGATTACAGGCGTGCGCGAACATGCCTGGCTAATTTTTTTTGTTTTTTTAGTAGAGATAGGGTTTCACCATGTTGGCCAAGCTGAGTCTCGAACTCCTGACCTCGTGATCCACCCACCTTGGCCTCCCAAAGTGCTGGGATTATAGGCTTGAGCCACCTCGCCTGGCCTTCCTCTTCCTTTCTGTAAAGGAAGAGGAAACTCATGTGTGATGACTGAACACTAAATTCACCTTTTTGGGTAGTCAGTGGGTGGAGAAAGGGGGAAACACAATCAATTACACAATTTTTGTTATCAGAAAGAAAGAAGCATAGCAATTCCTCAAGAGAGACAGAGATTTTCCTGTCACTAAATTCTTTCCCCCACCCCCCAATTGAAAAGACAGGATTATAGCAAACAAAATTTTTTGAAAAAACAAAACACTTATAATCCCATTGCCCTCATACAACTTTCATCATTGCCTGTCAGCTTTTAGTCCTTATCCACAGACACATATAATTTTACATGGTTGCAATTAGAGTCTGTATACCATTTTGTGTTCTGCTTTTTTCAATGAACATATCATAAACCAGTTTTCATATTTAGTTTTCCATAATTATATTTTTTAACAGCTACATAATTGTCTATTGCTGGCACTAAATTCCATAAGAAATTTCTTATGTGGGATTAACATAAGGGACAATGTCCTCAGTAACGGTTTTATAATACACACAGAAGAGATTTTCACATTACTTTCTTGTAACTACCCTGGCTAAAAGCCAAGGACGTAACATTGAGGCACTTCTGCAGAACTGAGCTCAGATGGGTCAGGCCTGTAACCTTCTGGGGCTCCAACTTGATCTGAGGACACAACTTAAAATGCCACGTAAAGGAGTGGGTGGATAGAATGTCCCTTACAATATATTCCATAAATATCTCTTCTCATAGGCAGGCTTTTGACACGACCTTAGAGGCAGAGTACATTTATTCTCTGATGAAGGTCAGAAGTATTGGTATGCTCTGTTGTTGACTGGGGCAGGGTCCATATGTTTTGGAAGCCAGATAAACAGGTGGACGGGTGACAGGGTTACCATTCTGGCTTGAAAGTTGAAAAGCCTGGCCAGAGTTGTCTGCATAGAGGTTTACCTCATGTTCTCATGGAAGTAGGGTGCAGGTGAAGTCAGATTCTTCTTAGGAAGCAGCTTTTGGATCTGAGTTCTATACCACAGAGGAAGGATTTTTGATGTGAACAATTTTCAAAGCCCATTACCAGTCAGGTGGCATGGGCATAAGAAGAGAGTCTCAAAATATTCCAATGGAACCTTGGGTTTTAGGAATTATGGGGTCCCAGTGTACCTTACAATATGAATTAGCTGCAGAATGGGGCATTATAGTGACCAATTGATTTTTGGAGACTGTCACTAAGGACAATTAAAATTTTTTACATGAATGATATCAAGCTGTTATTTCTGGCACTAATTATGTAGCAGAGCCTATTGCCTCTTAAGAACTATACCTAATATGCAATAATAAAACTATGTCAGCAACACAAAGCCAGCTTCGCTTTATTTTAAGAATTTATTTCTTTTAGAGAGGGAGTCTCACTATGTTGCGCAGGCTGGTCTTAAACTCCCAGGCTGAAGTGATCCTCCCACCTCAGTCTCCCAAAGTGTTGGGATTATAGTCATGAGCCACTGTGCCTGGACCTATTTTAAGATTTTTAGTATATAAACGTTATAGCCATACAACAAAAAAACTTTTTTAAAATAGAGAAAAAGAAGAAAATAATTAGCCACAATCCTATCATCCTAACACAACTATCAAAGGATTTTGTGTACTTCCCTTATTTTTTCACCACCATATTTTACATATTTACATTCATATTATATATATATACACATTTATGTCCTGTTTTAATAATTATAATTACACATATAATACATAAGTATATTTTCCTTTAAAAATTTACAACATTAAAGAAAAAGCTAAAAGTACCTTTGGACCCTTATCCTACACACCTTTCCCCTGTCCCTGAAGTAACCACTGTCATGAGTTTGATATGCATTCTTCCTATCCTTTAAAAAAAATGGCCGGCATGGTGGCTCACACCTGTAGTCCCAGCACTTTAGGCAGCTGAGGCAGGAGGATCCCTTGAGGACAGGAGTTCAAGAATGAGACCAGCCTGTGCAACATCTCAAGACCTTGTCTCTACAAAAAACGTAAAAATTAGCCAGATGCAGGGTCATATGCCTGTGCCAGCCACGTGGGAGGCTGAGGCAGGAGGATCCCTTGAGTTCAGGTGCCCAAGGCTGCAGTGAGCTATGATGGTACCACTGTACCACTGCGCTTCAGCCTGGGTGACAGAGTGAGACTGTCTCTCTCTCTTTCTCTCCTTTTTTTTTTTTTTGAGACAGATTCTCACTCTGTTGCCCAGGCTGGAGTACAGTGGTACTATCATAGCTCACTGCAGCCTTGAGCACCTGAGCTCAGGGGATCTTCCGCCTCCCAGGTTGAAGCGATTCTGGTGCCTTAGCCTCCCAAATAGCTAGGATTACAGGTGTGTGCCACCACACCTGGCTGATTTTTGTATTTTTTTAAGTAGAGACGGGGTTTCACCATGTTAGCCAGACTGGTCTTGAACTCCTGGCCTCAAGTGATCCACCCGTCTTGGCCTCCCAAACTGCTGGGATTGCAGGTGTGAGTCACCGCGCTGGGCCGAGACCCTGTCTCTTAAAAAACAAACAAGGCCGGGCGCGGTGGCTCAAGCCTGTAATCCCAG
>NW_022305381.1:2864-8164 GCF_002776525.5 Piliocolobus tephrosceles | reverse complement strand
CGATCTCAGCTCACTGCAACCTCCCCGTCCTGGGTTCAAGCGATTCTCCTGCCTCAGCCTCCCGAGTAGCTGGGACTACAGGAGCCTGCCACCACGCCCGGCTAATTTTTGTATTTTTAGTGGAAATGTGGTTTCACCATGTTGGCCAGGATGGTCTCAAACTCCTGACCTTGTGATTCGCCTGCCTCAGCCCCTCAAAGTGCTGGGATTACAGGCGTGAGTCACTGCGCTGGGCCAGGAACTTTTTAACTTCTTTTTTTGTTTGTTTTTTGTTTCTTGAGATGAAGTCTCACTCCTGTCACCAGGCTTGAGTGCAATGGTGTAAACTTGGCTCACTGTAACCTCCACCTCCTGGGTTCAAGCGATTCTCCTTCCTCTGCCTCCCAAGTAGCTGGGATTACAGGTGCCCATCCTCACACCCAGCTAATTTTTGTATTTTTAGTAGAGACGGGGTTTCACCATGTTGGCTAGGCTGGTCTTGAACTCCTGACCTCAGGTAATCTGCCCGCCTCGGCCTCACAGAGTGCTGGGATTACAGGGGTGAGCCACCGCATCTGGCCGGAACCTCTTAACTTCTTTTGTGATTTTGTGGGTAACAATTTGGGCAACAGTATTGAACTAAGAAAGTGGGCTCTCAACCCTGGACAAGTCACATGTCTTGGTACTCAGCACCCACCCAGTGATGCTGTTTGAGACGGTGCACCTGCTGGGGACGTTGTGTGGTGGGAGGGGCTCCAGAGAGTGCTAGAGTTAACGCTTTTCTGTTTTCTGTTTAGAAGACTATAGGCTTCTTATGGCTTCTTGGAGTTCAGCAGGGCCTTAGAAAGCATCTCCCAACCACAGAGACGCGCTACCTGGCTTTCCTGATGATGACAATTGGGCCTCATCTTGGACACCTGCAGTAATGGAGGGCTCACTACCTCTCAGGAGGTTCCTTCCGCCAGTGCGGGGAAGCCTCCCTCCACCTGCAGGTGGGCCTCCCCTGCTGGTCAGCTCTCCCGTGTGTGTCATACAGGACACAGAGAAGATCATCCTGCGGGGCCTCCCTGGAGGAAGGGAGGCTGCGTGTGTGGGTAGGTGAGCGGAGGCCTGCAGGCAGGAGGAAGACCACATCGAAAGCCCATGGGCACAGCCGATGAGCAGACCCCCAAGGGCAAGACCACCACAAGACGCAGGTCGAGGGACAAGGGCCCATGGGGTCTGGATCCGATTCTAGGTGAACAAGGAGGCGCTGCAGGGTTTTGAGCAGGAGAGCAACAAAGATTGAACTCTGGGGTGCAGCTGGGGCGGGGATGACATCAGTGATGGCAGCAAAAGAACGGATCCGAGACCTTTGTTGCAGAAGGAGCCGTCAGCCTTGCCTATGCCCAGAGATGGGACGCGGAGCACAGGGTAAGCCCGGGACTCTGGCGGGAGCCACTGAGGGGATGAAGGTGTCACTACTCCGGTGGGGAATGGAGGGGGGAGATGTGAGATATTTACTGAGAAAAATCGAAAGAGTACCACTCAGGTGATGCAAAATTCTCCATCCCAATGTGAAGACAAGATCCGACTCCGAGCGGCTGGCCTTCCCTCCTCGGCCTGGGAAGTGCTTCTGGAGCCCGGGGAAGAGGCCCCTCCAGGAGGCGGCGGCCGAAGGCCACGGACAGTGCGGGGCGGCCGAGGGCCCCGAGCGGCCCAGCCCTGCCCACCCGCCCGCGCCCGCTCACCTCCAGCGCCTGGCCCAGCTCCAGGTCGAAGGTGACCACGCACACGCACTCCAGCCAGGCGGAGAAGCGCGCCCAGGGCGCCGCGGGGGTCCGCGCCGCGCGGCCTGAAGACCCGGGTCCAGCGGCGCCCAGGCAGCCGCGAGCCCGGCGAGGCCCTGTGCCCGACAGCGCGTCCATGGCGGCGGCCGCAGGTTGCCGGGGGAACGCGGGCGGGGGCGGTGCGCGTCCGGAACGCGCCTCAGAGCAGTCGAGCGGCCGCCGCGGCCCAGTGCGGCTCCACCGCGGCCGCGCGCCCCCTAGCGCCGGAGAAGCGCCAGCGGCCGGGCGCCGCCCAGGGCACCAGCGAGCCGGGCGCGCGCAGGCCAGAGCGGCCGGAGCCCACTGGGGGACTTCCGGGGAAGAGGCCGCACCGGAGTTTTCCACGGCCCACGCCGTCTGAGGCCCGAGAGAGTCGGGTCAGGCCCGGTGCTCGCGGATCCCGGCTTGCGGGAGCCTCGCGGCCAGGCCGGGGAGGCAGAGCAAGGCCGCAGCCAGCCGGCGCCGAGCTCGTGGGGCTTCGCAGGTCCGGCCAGCCCGCCTCGCCCCACCGCGGAGCGGCGTCGCGGGCGTTTTCGTGGCGGAATGGCGTCTTCACTGAGCGCCCAGCCACCACCGCCGACTCGCGCTCCCGCCCTGTGGACTCCCGCTAGTTTCCTCTGGGGCCGGTGCGGCCTGGGGTCGCGTCTGACCGCCGGTGTCCACGTGGCGCCTCTGCAGTTTCACTTTCCGGGGGAATCGCGGGAACCTGGAGCGCCTTCCCTCCCTCGCGAGGGCCACGGGCTCCGCCGTGGTCCACAGAGCACCTCGAGGCCTGGCGTGGAAGGGCGAGTTTGGGCCTATCGGTAACTTAATGGAGCACGCCTTTGAGTCGTGGGCCTCGTGACGTTTCGGTGGAAGGCGGACCGCATATACTGTGGTGGTCCCTTCAGATTACCACGTGTTGGCCAGACGCGGGGGCTCACAGCTGTCATCCCACCACTTTGGGAGGCCGAGCGGGGGTGGCGGATCATGAATCCAGGAGTTCGAGACAAGCCTGACCAACATGGTGAAACCCCGTCTCTACTGAAAATACAAAAAGTAGCCGGGTGTGGTGGCTGGAGGGCGCCGTAATCCCAGCTACTCCGGAGGCTGAAGCAGGAGAATCGCTTCAACCCCGGAGGCAAAGGTTGCAGTAAACCGAGATTGTGCCACTGCAGTCCAGCCTGGGCGACAGAGCGAGACTCCATCTCAAAAACAAATACATAAATAAATAAAAAATTACCACGTGTTCGGATTATCTGGCCTAGGTGTGGGGTAGGCTGTCTCATCTAGGTTTGTCACAACAAAATCTCCTAATGACACATTTCTCAGGACGTAGCTTCACCGTTGAGCAGCACATGAACGTGTTGTATTTTTGAGACAGTTTTGCTCCTGTTGCCCAGGCTGGAGTGCAATGGCACGGTCTCGGCTCACTGCAACCTTCGCCTCCTGGGTTCAAGCGAGTCTCCTGCCTCAGCCTCCCAAGTAGCTGGAATTACAGGCGTGCACCACTACGCCTGGCTAATTTCTGTATTTTTAGTTTTAGAAATAGTGTTTCACCATTTTAGCCAGGCTGGTCTGGAACTCCTGAGCTCAGGTGATCTGCCCTCCTAGGCCTCCCAAAGTGCTGGGATTACAGGCGTGAGCCATTGCACCAGGCCAGACCGTATTGCTTTTATTTTTATTTTTAGAGGAAAGGTCTCACTCTCTCTCAGGCTGGAGTGCAGCCTCGATCCCCTGGCTCAAGCTATCCTCCCACTCAGTCTCCTGGGTAGCTGAGGCTACAGGCACATGCTTCCATACCCCATTATTTTTTTAATTTTTTTTCTTTTTGTGGAGATGGGGTCTCATGTTGCCTGGGCTCGTTTTCATTTCTCTTGGGCATATGTAGAAACCAAATTGCTGAGGCATAGCCTGGGTATATGTTTAGCGTTTCCCAGAGCAGCCATACATTTAAAAACATTCCTAACAGCCCAGGCGAGGTGGCTCATGCTTGTAATCCCAGCACTTAGAGAAGCCTAAGCAGGTGGATCACCTAAGGTCAGGAGTTTGAGACCAACCTGGACAACATGGTGAAACCCCGTCTCTACTAAAAGACACAAAAATTAGCCAGGCGTGGTGGCAGGCGCCTGTAATCCTAGCTACTCGGGAGGCTGAGGCATGAGATCGCTTGAACCTGGGAGGCGGAGGTTGCAGTGAGCCGAAATCGAGTCATTGCACTCCAGCCTGTGTGACAGAGCAAGACTTTGTCTCAAAAAAAGATAAAACTAAAATGATAATAATAAAAGAAATTCCTATCAACAGTGTATGAGTGTTTCGTTTGCTCCACATCCTTCCCAACATTTGGTGTTGCCAAGTGTCTTCACTGTAGCCAGTCAATGAGTGGGTAGTGGTATCTCGTGATTTTTTAAATTTTATATATATTTTTAGAGAAGAGATCTCATCCTGTCACCCAGGCTGGAGTGCAGTAATGTGATCATGGCTCACTGCAGCCTGGAACTCCCAGGCTCAAGGGATCCTCCCGCATCAGCCCCCCAGGTAGCTGCAACTACAGGCGTGTGCCAGTGTACCTGTGTATTCTTGTGGCTTGAATTTGCATTTCCCTGGTTACTAATGGTCTTGCGCGTTTTTTTTCCCTGTGGTACTGCATGCCGTCATTGTAAGATGTATTCTGGTATGACTAATGGTCTTGAGCATTTTTCCCCCCTGTGGTTACTGTATGCCATCATTGTAAGATGTATTCTGATTTTGAGGTAGGAGGCCGAACTTTATTCCAGACCAGATTAAAGATTGGCTGAAGGCTGGGCGTGGTGGCTCACGCCTGTAATCCTAGCGTTTTGGGAGGCCAAAAAGGTGGGCAGATCATGAGGTCAGGAGATCGAGACCATCCTGGCTAACACGGTGAAAACCCCTCTCTACTAAAAATACAAAAATTAGCCAGGTGTGGTGGCTGGTGCCTGTAGTCCCAACTACTCGGGAGGCTGAGGCAGGAGAATCGCTTGAATCCAGGAGGCAGAGGTTGCAGTGAGCTGAGATCGCGCCACTGCAGTACAGCCTGGGTGACAGAGGGAGACTGTGTCTCAAAAAAAAAAAAAAAAAAAAAAAGGACTGGCCGCAACTGGCAAGAGGCAAAAGCACCTCTCCATGAGACACGCCTGCCAGTACCATCTGTTTCCATTGCCATGGCAATGCCCACAAGTTTCTGCCCCTTCCCATGATAACTACCCTAAAGTTAATGCCCTTTTTCTAAAACTTTCTGAATAACTTGCACCTTAATTTGTATATAATTAGAAGTAGTTGGCCGGGTGTGGTGGCTCACACCTGTAATCCCAGCACTTTGGGAGGCTGAGATGGGCAGATCATGAGGTCAGGAAATCGAGACCATCCTGGCTAGATAGAGACCATTCTGGCTAACACGGTGAAACCCTATCTCTACTAAAAATACAGAAATTAGCCAGGCATGGTGGCAGGTGCCTGTAATCCCAGCTACTCAGGAGGCTGAGGTACGAGAATCGCTTAAACCTGGGAGGTGGA
>NW_022305381.1:0-2764 GCF_002776525.5 Piliocolobus tephrosceles | reverse complement strand
AAAAAAAAAAAAAAAAACAGAGAGAGAGAGAGAGGTAGGAGGCTT
Organism: Piliocolobus tephrosceles; assembly: GCF_002776525.5. NCBI lineage: Eukaryota > Metazoa > Chordata > Mammalia > Primates > Cercopithecidae > Piliocolobus > Piliocolobus tephrosceles. Next base: position 2,719 of record NW_022305381.1, on the reverse strand, counting down.
AGAGTCAGAGAAGTCAATGTGATGCCAGGATCTGAGAAAAAGAACCTGGAAGATGTTCGGCTGCTGGCTTTAAAGATGGAGGAAGACTCTATGAACCAAGGGATGCAGGGCAAGCTGGAAAAAGCAAGGATACAGATTTTCCCTGGAGCTTCCCAAAGGAAGCCAACACCTGGATTTTAGTCCCGTAAGACTCATCTCAGATTTGTGAGCTACAGGACTGTAAGGTAATAAATGTGTGTGGTTATAAGCCACGATGTGTGTGGGGACCTGTGTCAGCAGCAACTGGAAACTAATGCATAGACTAGTTTATTCTGCCTGGTTTCTTGCACCTCGCATTATGTTTTTGAGCTCATGCATATTGTTGCATGTACTAGTAGTTCATTCCTTCTCATGAAGAGTATTTTTATATACCGTTTTCTTGTCTATTTACCATTTGAAGGACATTTGGATTGTTTCCAGTGTTTACTTATTATGACTCATGCTGCTGTGACATTTGTGTACAAGTCTCTGTATGGACACACATTTCGACTTTTGGGGGGTAGATACGTAGGAGTGAAAGTGTTGGGCTGTATGGTAAGTTTATGTTCAAACTTTGGAGCAATTATCAAACTTTTCTGAACAGTTTTACATTTCCACTAGGAATGTATAAAGGTTCCAGTTCTCCACATCCTCCCCAATGCTTAATATTGTTCCAGCCAGTCAAGGAGGGGGTCTGCAGCAGTACTTTATTGTGGGTGAGTTTGGCATTTCCCTGATGTTATTGATGTTGAGCATCTCATCATGTGCTTCTAAGTCATTTGTGTTAGCTTCTTTAAACAAATGTTTATGCAGATCTTTTGCCTATTTATTTATTTATTTTTGAGACAGAGTCTCGCTCTGTCACCCAGGCTGGAGTGCAGTGGCACGATCTTGGCTCACTGCAAGCTCCGCCTCCCGGGTTCACGCCATTCTCCTGCCTCAGCCTCCCGAGTAGCTGGGACTACAGGTGCCGCCACCACACCTGGCTAATGTTTTGTTTTGTTTTGTTTTTGTATTTTTAGTAGAGACAGGGTTTCACCATGTTAGCAGGATGGTCTCGATCTCCTGACCTCGTGATCCACCCGCCTCGGCTTCCCAAAGTGCTGGGATTACAGGCGTGAGCCACTGCGCCCGGCCTATTTATTTATTTATTTATTTATTTATATGAGATGGAGTCTTGCTCTGTTGCCCAGGATGGAATGCAGTGGCATGATCTCGGCTCACTGCGACCTCCACCTCCCGGGTTCAAGCAATTCTTCTGCCTCAGTCTCCCAAGTAGCTGGGACTACAGGCGTGTGCCACCATGCCCAGCGAATTTTTGTATTTTTAGTAGAGAATTTTTTTTTTTTTTTTTTAGAGACTGGGTCTCACCGTGTTGTCCAGGCTGGTCTCAAACTCCTGGCCTCAAGTGATCCTCCTGCGTCAGCCTCACAAAGTGCTGGGATTATAGGTGTGAGCCACCACACCTGGCCTGTTCCTTCTTTAATTGATTAATTTAGAGACAGGGTCTTGCTCTGTCACCCACATTGGAGTACAGTGGCATGGTCACGGCTCACTGCAGCCCCGACCTCCAGGGCTCAAGCAATCCTCCCACCTCAGCCTCCAGAGTAGCTGGGACTACAGCTGTGTACCACCATGCCTAGCTAATTTTAAAAATTTTTGTAGAGACAGGTTTTCGCTGTGTTGCCCAAGCTAGACTGTCCTTTCTTGAACACAAACTTAACTTTATTACTTTATAATTAATCCCCTCTTGTTGATAATATATTTTATATATATGTGTATTTTTTTTTTTTTTTTTGAGATGGAATCTCTCGCTCTGTTGCCCAGGCTAGAGTGCAATGACGTGATCACAGCTCACTGCAAGCTCCGCCTCCTGGGTTCACACTATTCTCCTGCCTCAGCCTCCTGAGTAGCTGGGACTACAGGCACCTGCTACCACACCTGGCTAATTTTTTGTATTTTTAGTAGAGACGGGGTTTCACCGTGCTAGCCAGGATGGTCTCGATCTCCTGACCTCATGATCTGCCTGCCTTGGCCTCCCAGAGTGCTGGGATTACAGGCATGAGCTACTGCGACTGGCCGTTGATAATATTTTATATCAAACTTTCCCTGTTGAAACCATTGTGTGGTTTCTGTCCTTTTATTGAACTCTGACTAGTGATACAATTTTGAAGGAGGAAAAACCAAGCGGGGAAGGTGGTGATGAAGTGTGTGTGTGCGCGTGCATGTGCACGTGTGTGGTGTGTGTGCGATGTGTGGTGTGTGTGGAAGGTGTGTGCTGTGTGGGTATAGTGTGTGTGGGTGTATGTGTGTGATGTGTTGGTGTATGTGTCTGTGTGTGTGTGCTGTGTGTGGTGTATGTGTGGTGTGTGGTGTGTAGTGTGTGGTATGTGGGGTGTGTGTGTGTGCATGCATGTGTGTGTGGCATATGTGTGTGGTGTGTGCGGCGTGTGGTGTGTGCAATGTGTGTGGTGTGTGTGGATGTGTGTGTGCACTGTGTGGGGTGTGTGTGCTGTGTGGGTATAGTGTCTGTGGGGTGTGTGGTGTGTTGGTGTGTGTGTGTGTGGTGTGTAGTGTGTGTGGTGTGTGGTATGTGGTGTGTGTGTGCGTGCGCTTGCGTGTGTGCAGTGTGTGTGTGTGGTATGTGTGTGTGATGTGTGTGGTGTGTGTGTGTGTGTGGTATGTGTGCAGTGTGTGTGGT
>NW_022305380.1:0-1358 GCF_002776525.5 Piliocolobus tephrosceles | reverse complement strand
ATGAACTTTAAAGCAGTTTTTTCCAATTCTGTGAAGAAACTCATTGGTAGCTTGATGGGGATGGCATTGAATCTATAAATGACCTCGGGCAGTATGGCCATTTTCACGATATTGATTCTTCCTATCCATGCGCATGGTATGCTCTTCCATTTTTTTGTGTCCTCTTTTATTTCACTGAGCAGTGGTTTGTAGTTCTCCTTGAAGAGGTCCTTTACATCCCTTGTAAGTTGGATTCCTAGGTATTTTATTCTCTTTGAAGCAATTGTGAATGGAAGTTCATTCATGATTTGGCTCCCTGTTTGTCTTTAACTGGTGTATAAGAATGCTTGTGATTTTTGCACATTAATTTTGTATCCTGAAACTTTGCTGAAGTTTCTTATCAGCTTAATGAGATTTTGGGCTGATACAATGGGGCTTTCTAAATATACAATAATGTCATTTGCAAACAGGGACAATTTGAGTTCTTCTTTTCCTAACTGAATACCCTTTATTTCTTTCTCTTGCCTGATTTCACTAGCCAGAAATTCCAACACTATGTTCAATAAGAGTGGTGAGAGAGGGCATCCCTGTCTTGTGCCAGTTTTCAAAAGGAATTTTACCAGTTTTTGCCCATTCAGTATGATATTGGCTGTGGGTTTGTCATAAATAGCTCTTATTATTTTGCGATACATTCCATCAATAGTGAATTTATTGAGTGATTTTAACATGAAGGGCTGTTGAATTTTGTCAAAAGCCTTTTCTGCATCTATTGAGATAATCATGTGGTTTTTGTCTTTGGTTCTGTTTATATGCTGGATTGCGCTTATTGATTTGCATATGTTGAACCAGCCTTGCATCCCAGGGATGAAGCCCACTTGATCGTGGTGGATAAGCTTTTTGATGTGCTGCTGGATCCAGTTTGCCAATATTTATTGAGGATTTTTGCATCCTTGTTCATCAGGGATATTGGCCTAAAATTCTTTTTTTGTTGTGTCTCTGCCAGGCTTTGATATCAGGATGACGTTGGCCTCCTAAAATGAGTTAGGGAGGATTTCCTCTTTTTCTATTGATTGGAATAGTTTCAGAAGGAATGGTACCAGCTCCTCCTTGTACTTCTGGTAGAATTCAGCTGTGAATCCATCTGGTCCTGGACTTTTTTTGGTTGGTAGGCTATTAATTATTGCCTCAATTTCAAAGCCCGCTATTGGTCTATTCAGGGATTCAATTTCTTCCTGGTTTAGTCTTGGAAGAGTGTAAGTGTCCAGGAAATTATCCATTTCTTCTAGGTTTTCTAGTTGATTTGCGTAGAGGTGTTTATAGTATTCTCTGATGGTAGTTTGTATTTCTGTGGGGTCGGTGGTGATATCCCCTTTATCATT
>NW_022305379.1:0-2663 GCF_002776525.5 Piliocolobus tephrosceles | reverse complement strand
ACATTAACTTCCCATTTTGGGAGGAATAAGGCCATTGTGATTTTCATGGGGATTGCATTAATTGGTAGATCACTGAAAAGTATAGTTATTTTAATATTAACTATTTCAATTAATGAACACAGAATACATTTTTCATGTATTTATTTCTTTCAGGAATGTTTTGTAGTCTTCAGTGTACAAATCTTTCCTCTCAATGGTAAAATTTATTTCTAGTTATTCTTTTGGGTACTACTTTAAATAGAAATTCTTAATTTCATCCTTTAGATTGTTCATTGCTTATGTATAGAATCACAATTGATTTTTATTGTACCTTCCAGGCTTTCTAATGTCGTTTGTGAATTTATGAGCGTGCATTGTATATATGTGTATATTCTTTGACATTCTCTGCATTTAACATACTGGCATTTACAAGTAGAGGTACTTCTTTCCTTCCAATTGGACTGCCTTTTAATTCCTTTCCTTGCTTAAATGCTCTGGCTAGAACACCCTGCAGGATGTCAAACAGAAGTCATAAAAATCGGCATCCTTGTCTTGTTTCCGATTTTAGTACTAAAGATTTCTGGTCTTCTCCCACTGGCTATGATGCTAGCTGTTGGCTTTGCATATATACCCTTTGTCATATGGAAAAATTTACTTTCAATTTTTGTACATTGAGTATTTTTTTTTTTATCATGAATGGATGTTGGATTTTTGTCATGCTTTCCTATTAATGTGGTATATTAATTTCATTATCATATACAGACCTACCCTTCCATTCCTGGGACAAATCACATTTGGTCATCATGTATAATACTTTTAATATGCTCTGATTTGACTTGCTATTATGTGTGATGCTGTGATGGAATTTGCACATATATTTGTTTGTTTATTTATTTATTTTCTTGCTTGTGATGTTAATTCCTTCCTCCTATCCCCTGGCTTTAGTAGCAGGCTAATGTTGGCCTCATAGGAAGTACTCCCTTCTCTTCTATTTTTTGAAAAATTTTGAGAATTGGTTTTAATAAATGTGGTTTGAATAAATGTATGTTAGAATTTCACCAACAAAGTCATCAATCTGATATTTTTTCTTGTGAGCATTTTTAAATACTGGTTCAATCTTCTGACTGTAGTTCTGTTCAGATTTTCTATATTTTCTTGAATCAGTTTCTATGTATTTTTCCATCTAATTTGTCGACCTACAGTTGTGCACAGCATCACATTATAATCCCTTTGTATCTGTAAGGTCAGCAGTTATGTCCCTCCATTCAGCTCTGATTTTATTTAAGTTAAAGAAACAGCTTTTGTTTTCATTGATTCTATTGTTTTTTCTTGTCTTTATTTCATTTGTCTCCACTCTGATCTATTTCCTTCCTTCACCTACCTCTGGGTCTAGTTTATGCTTCTTCTTCATTAATGTAGGTGTTTACAGCTATTGCACTTAATCACTTTTGGTATACAGTGCTTTTGTTTCCATGGTCTCCACATATTTTCTAATTTCCTTTGTGATTTCTACATCAATACATGTTAAAAGTGTGTTTTTAAATTTCCCTGCATTTATGAATTTTCCAAGTTTTCCTTATCACTAAGTTTGAGCTTTATTCCATTCTGTTTAGAAAATATGTTTTGTATAATTTCTGTATTTTACAATTTGAGACTTGTTTTGTGGCCCCATATATGATCTGTTCCAGAGAACATCTCATGTGCCTCAAAAAGAATGAAACTTATGCTTTTGTTGGTGGGTTATTCAATATGTCTGTTAGGTCTTGCCGATATGTTGTTCAAATTCTCAATTTTCTATCTTGTGTTTAGATGATCTATCCACTTTATCATTTTCTCCATTAAACATACTTCTTTAAGTGTTTGATTTATTCTTTTTTTTTTGATTTCTCATCTCTTTTGTCTTCCCTTTATAGGTATGTTCTTAGTGGTTACCATGTGGATTACAATCAACATCCAAATTTATAACAAGCATATGAAAACTTTGCCCCTATTCAGCCTCATCCTGTCTTTAAGTTACTACTTCATACATTTTCTCTTCATACACTATGTGTAAATTAACATGGATTTATATATTTCACACATTATTTTTTATATCATGTAGAAAATAAGAGGAGTTACAAACAAAAAATACAGTACTGTCATTTATATTCACAACTATGGTTACCTTTCTAACATTCTTACCTTTTCCATATGTCTTTGCATACTGTAGTGCTTGAATTCATCTTGAAGGATTCACTTTAGCATTTTTGTAGGGAAGGTCTACCAGAAAACCATTTCCTCAACTTTTGTGTATTTGAAGAGTAGTTTTACTGAACATAGAATTTTTGGCTGACTTTACTGTTTTTCTTTCAATATTTTAAATATTTTGTTCTAAATTTACTGAAATTAGCTGTTAGTCCTATTGAGGACCCCTTGTATGTAAAATTTGCTACCTGCTTGTTTTCAATATTTTATCTTTTCAAAAATTTGATCATGGTTTATGTCTGGGATCTTTATGAGTTAGTCCTATTTGGAGTATTTTTTAAGTTCTTGAATGTGTAGCTCATACCCTCCCATCAAACTTACGAAGTTTTCAGTGACTATTTCTTTAATCTGTCCTGACTTGATAATTCTAATTCCTATTTCCAAATTCACTAATTCTTTCTTCTGCCTTCAGAAAGCTGCTGTTGAATTATTTTACTATT
>NW_022305378.1:0-2419 GCF_002776525.5 Piliocolobus tephrosceles | reverse complement strand
ATGATTAGCACAGGTTATACCACTACTGATGATTAGCACAGGATATAACACTACTGATGATTAGCACAGGATAGACCACTAGTGATTAGCACAGGATATACCACTACTGATGATTAGCACAGGATATACCACTACTGATGATTAGCACAGGATATAACACTACTGATGATTAGCACAGGATAGACCACTAGTGATTAGCACAGGTTATACCACTACTGATGATTAGCACAGGATATACCACTACTGATGATTAGCACAGGATATCCCACGACTGATGACTGGCACAGAATATACCACTACTGATGATTAGCGCAGTTTATACCACTACTGATTAGCACAGGTTATACCACTACTGATGATTAGCACAGGATATACCACTACTGATTAGCACGGGAGTTTTGAGTTGCTCTGTTTCCAACCTGGGCCAGTTCACCCCTCCTTGGGCAACCTAGTGGTCCCTACTCCCAGAACGTCACCATATTGAGACAGAACTTAGTGAGGACACCCAATCAGCATAGTGCACTACATCCCAGAACTCCTAGGCTCCAGTGATCCTCCTGCCTCAGTCTTACTAGTAGATGGGATTACTGGTACCCCCACATAGGCACCACTGGGCCTGTCATCACCTCCACTTTATAAGTAAGGACATTAAGCCTCAGAAGATTAAGTTGTTTGTTTAAAGTGTCATAGAGTTGATAAATACTGAATTTGGGAATCAAAGTAGAATCTTTTGATACCCTGGCTCCCTTACCCACTATACTGACGGAGGGAAGAAGGTGAAGGTGCTCACTCTGTGCTATAACACTCTTTTTTTTTTTTTTTTTTTAAGGCAGGGTCTCACTCTGTTGCTCAGGCTTGAGTGCAGTGGCACCATCACGGCTTCCTGCAGCCTCGACCTCTCCAGGCTCCCATAATCCTCCCACCTCAGCAGCCCTCTTGAGTAGCTGGGACCACAGGCGCCCATCACCATGCATGGCTAATTTTTTTGTAGAGATGGGATTTTGCCACGTTGCCCAGGTTGGTCTCGAACTCCTGGACTCATGCAATCTGCCCACCTTGGCCTCCCAAAGTGCTGGGATTACAGGCGTAAGCTACTACACCTGACCCGTGACATTCTTTTGCTTAAGGAAAAACACGCAGGAAGAGACCATTACTTGCCAAGATTATCTTCTTATGTCTCTTTTACTAAACAGACATTTCCATTCACCTTCACTGACATAGACCAAAACATCCATGTCCAAAATGGCCAAGTTTAATCACAGTGATTTCATTAGGACAGGCTAGGTTATGCTGAGGGAACAAAAACTCAACACAATCTTGGTGTCTTAAAACAACAAAACTTTCTTTCTTTCTCATGGCCACGTCCAGAGAGAGTTGGCTAAGGTATCTACTTCACAATTTTGTTACTCTTGGACCCAGGTTGTTAGAGAAAACAACATTTCAAATGTTACCAGTCATATATATATATATATATATATATATGTATGTATATCTATTAGATATATGGTGTTTATATATGTATGTGTATTAGATATATGGGGGGGTGTGTGTGTGTGTATGTGTGTGTGTATATATATGTGTGTGTGTGTGTGTATATATATATCTCAAAGGATAAGAAAGCTCTGGAGGATCTCACACTGGAAACTGAGTGCTTTGACTCAGAAGTGATGCAAATCACTTCCATTCACAAAAAATTGCCAGAATTAGACAGATGGCCCACCCAGCCACACTCTTCCTATGTGTAGGGAAGGGGAGGAAAACTGGCTATCTCATCTGTGAACAGCAGTAAAAACCACATAATTGGTCATACATAGTAGAGTATGCCTGAATTAATACTCGTTCTTGAAATAAATCATAGTGACTGAGCGTGATAGCTCATGCCTGTAATCCCAGAATTTTGAGAGGCCAAGGCCAGAGGATCTCTTGAGCCCAAAAGTTTGAGACCAGCCTAGGCAACAAGAACTAGTCTCTGTGAAAAATAAAAATAAAAAATGTAGCCAGGTGTAGTTGTGCATGCCTGTAGTCCCAGCTACTCAAAAGGCTCAGGCAGGAGGATCCCTTGAGCCCAGGAGTTTGGGGTTATAGGGCGCTATGATCATGACACTGCACTCCAACCTGGGTGATAGAGCAAGACCCTGTCTTAAAAAGAAAAAAAAAACCTCATAGTTATTTAAAACTTATAGTTTGCAAATTTCATGGAACCCTTCAAAACACTTTACAAATGTATTTTTACAAACATTATGAAGGAAACCAAGATGTTTCACCCCAAAACATATTTACTTCCCTGACATAGTTCAAGATGTCTATTCAAAAGGGCTAGAAATAGAAGAGCTGAAAGACTGTTTGTTGTGTGGGAGATTTACATCTTTTTTTTTTTTTTTTTTTTTTTTTTTCCCTGAGACGGAGTCTCGCACTGTCG
>NW_022305377.1:0-1394 GCF_002776525.5 Piliocolobus tephrosceles | reverse complement strand
AATGGGTTTTACCCGGAGATGTTCCATTGCCCAGGGAGGGGCAGGATCTTTAATCAGCAAGCTGCCTTCAGGTACTTGTTTAACAAAGACACATCCTGCACAGCCCAATATCCATTAAACCTTGAGTCACCACACCGCATGTCTCTTGCAAGGACAAAGTTGGGGGTAGGGTCACAGATTAACAGCATCTCAAATACAGAACTAAATGGAGTCTCTTATGTCTACTTCCTTCTATATAGACACAGTAACAGGCTGATCTCTCTTTCTTTTCCCCACATTTCCCCCTTTTCTTTTCAACAAAACCACCATTGTCATCACGACACCGAGATTACATACTTCACAAAGTAACAGAATATCATGAACCAAATGGAGACTGGACAAGATCACAGGATGGTGTTAAAATTAAAATTAAAATTAAAGTTGCTAATGAAATTTTGGGCGTGCATAGTCATTGATAACATCTTATCAGGAAATAGGGTTTGAGAGCAGACAACCTGACTGACCAAAATTTATTAGGTGGGAATTTCTTCCTCCTAATAAGCCTGAGAGCACTACAGGAGGCCGGGGCTTATTTCATCCCTTCGGCTTCAACCGTAAAAGGCAGCACGCCTCCAAGGGGGTCGTTTATAGGTCTACCCTTAGAGCGCATTCTCTCTCTCAGGGATATTCCTTGCTGAGAAAAAGAATTCAGCGATATCTCTCCTATTTGTGTGCAAAAGGAGAAAAGATATGGCTCTGTTCCGTCCGGCTCACCTGCGGCCAGTTCAAGGTTACCTCCCTTGTTTCCTGAACATCGCTGTTATCCTGTTCTTTTTTCAAGATGCCCAGATTTCGTATTGTTCAAACATACATGCTCCACAAACAATTTGTGCAGTTAAGGCAATCATCACAGGGTCCTGAGGTGACATATATCCTCCTCAGCTTACAAAGAAGATGATGGGATTAAGAGATTAAAGTAAAGATATAGGAAATTACAAAAGTATAAATTTTGGAGAACTAATAAAATGTCCATGAAATCTTCATATTTTATGTTTTTCTACTGTGGCTTCAGCCAGTCCCTCCGTTCAAGGTCCCTGACTTCCTGCAACATTCTCCCTCCCTTTTCCCCTATATAAATGTGCCATGGCGATGAAGGCTTGTTCGTTCTCTCGATTTTGGTGCAGGATTCTTCGACCGGTCCCGCACACTAAAAACAAACCGATTAAACAGAGACACATAATTCCAAAATTTACTGCAGTAGAGTTCCCAATAGACTTAATCCAAGTCATGGGGTTTAATCCATAAAGATTTTTTGCCACTTGATCTAACGCCTCAGCTCCAGGCACAATATTTATATGACTTTGAGAGGCTTCAAAAATTTGTTCTTTTAATTTAGAAATGTCTAAAGTGAGATT
>NW_022305375.1:0-1522 GCF_002776525.5 Piliocolobus tephrosceles | reverse complement strand
CAGTGACAGACTGGATTAAGAAAATGTGGCACATATACACCATGGAATACTATGCAGCCATAAAAAAGGATGAGTTTGCATCCTTTGTAGGGACATGGATGCAGCTGGAAACCATCATTCTGAGCAAACTATCACAAGAAGAGAAAACCAAACACCGCATGTTCTCACTCATAGGTGGGAACTGAACAATGAGTTCACTTGGACTCGGGAAGGGGAACATCACACACTGGAGCCTATCAAGGGGAGGGGGGAGGGGGGAGGGATTGCATTGGGGAGTTATACCTGATATAAATGATGAATTGATGGGTGCTGACGAGTTGATGGGTTCAGCACACCAACATGGCACAGATATACATATGTAACAAACCTGCACATTATGCATATGTACCCTAGAACTTAAAGTATAATAATAAAAAAAAAAAAAATTTTTGAGACTAGGTTATCATAGGCCATACAGCTTCTCCCTTGCTCACTGGAATTCTCTCTTGAAACTTTGAGCTGCTGTATAAGCAGTTTTACTGCCCTAAGGCTACCATGCTGAAATGAAGCCCAAACTAACCCATGTGGAGAGACGATTCAAGAGCAGCCCTGAGACTACATGAAAATTGTTGATAGATACCAAGCCAGACCTCAGCTATCCAGTCCTCATTCCCATTGTCCCAGCTCCGGCCACCATCTGACTACAGCCACATCCTAGACTGTAAGCCAGAGCTGCTCCACCAAGCCCTTCCCAAATTCCTGACTTACAGAGACAAATGAATTTTGTTTGAAGCCACTAAATTTGGGGATAAAATTGTTACACAGCGACAGATAACTGAAACAGAGGAATACAATGATGAGATTTCATGGTCTTTGGGCCCAAACAGTCGTGAAATCCAGGTGGGAAGGCCAGATATGCACAAAGGAGAACAAAAGAATGAATGAAGGGAAGAAACAGACCAAAATGGCTTGCAATGGGCTAGCTGTAGCACTAGATGACTCAGGTTTTCAAACTGGTATGGAGAAGCCCTATCAAATCTCAAACCCATGGTATATTGTTGTTAAGAGTCTCAACAGGTCCTGAAGGCCAAAGAGTTGTCAAGGAATGGAGCTTCAGATTTATGGCTGGTGTTTGAAATTTCTACAATCTTAAGTTCGAAGTAACTTGAATTTACACATGTTTATGGGATTAATAATAAGCAGTAGCATTTATACGCATTATATTGTTTGACCATCATAAAAGCCTAGTAGGTATCCATCTTGCCGAGCTTTATAATTCTACTGGATTTATTTTAAAAAATTAAGAAGGGCCTCACTCAAATTATTCTATTAAACATATTCATTGCATGCTTACTCTGGGCAAAAAGGCAATGCAATAAATGTAATAGCAGAGAAATAACACAGTTCATGTCATCAAGTAGTTTACAAACTAGTTGGACACTTGTAGCATAGAATGACACACACACACAAATAATTCACAGCAGTAAGGAAGAAATGTTAAGTGTACAATGTTAAGTACAAATTAAATATAGGGTTTAATATA
>NW_022305374.1:0-1955 GCF_002776525.5 Piliocolobus tephrosceles | reverse complement strand
TTTATTATTGGGTGATTTTATATATATTACATATACTATATATAATACATATTTTTTATTTTATTTTATTTTATTTTATTTTTTAATTTATTTATTTTTTATTTTTTTTTTATTATACTTTAAGTTCTAGGGTACATGTGCATAACGTGCAGGTTACATATGTATACATGTGCCATGTTGGTGTGCTGCACCCATCAACTCGTCAGCACCCATCAATTCATCATTTATATCAGGTATAACTCCCCAATGCAATCCCTCCCCCCTCCCCCCTCCCCATGATAGGCCCCAGTGTGTGATGTTCCCCTTCCCGAGTCAAAGTGAGCTCATTGTTCAGTTCCCACCTATGAGTGAGAACATGCGGTGTTTGGTTTTCTCTTCTTGTGATAATTTGCTAAGAATGATGGTTTCCAGCTGCATCCATGTCTCTACAAAGGACGCAAACTCATCCTTTTTTATGGCTGCATAGTATTCCATGGTGTATATGTGCCACATTTTCTTAATCCAGTCTGTCACTGATGGACATTTGGGTTGATTCCAAGTCTTTGCTATTGTGAATAGTGCCGCAATAAACATACGTGTGCATGTGTCTTTGTAGTAGCATAATTTATAATCCTTTGGGTATATACCCAGTAGTGGGATGGCTGGGTCATATGGTACATCTAGTTCTAGGTCCTTGAGGAATCGCCATACTGTTTTCCATAATGATTGAACTAGTTTACAATCCCACCAACAGTGTAAAAGTGTTCCTATTTCTCCACATCCTCTCCAACACCTATTGTTTCCTGATTTTTTAATGATTGCCATTCTAACTGGTGTGAGATGGTATCTCATTGTGGTTTTGATTTGCATTTCTCTGATGGCCAGTGATGATGAGCATTTTTTCATGTGTCTGTTGGCTGTATGAATGTCTTCTTTTGAGAAATGTCTGTTCATATCCTTTCCCCACTTTTGGATGGGGTTGTTTGTTTTTTTCTTGTATATTTGTTTGAGTTCTTTGTAGATTCTGGAAATGAGCCCTTTGTCAGATGAGTAGATTGCAAAAATTTTCTCCCATTCTGTAGGTTGCCTGTTCACTCTGATGGTAGTTTCTTTTGCTGTGCAGAAGCTCTTTAGTTTAATGAGATCCCATTTGTCAATTTTGGCTTTTGCTGCCGTTGCTTTTGGTGTTTTAGACATGAAGTCCTTGCCCGTGCCTATGTCCTGAATGGTACTACCTAGATTTTCTTCTAGGGTTTTTATGGTATTAGGTCTAACATTTAAGTCTCTAATCCATCTTGAATTAATCTTCGTATAAGGAGTAAGGAAAGGATCCAGTTTCAGCTTTCTACTTATGGCTAGCCAATTTTCCCAGCACCATTTATTAAATAGGGAATCCTTTCCCCATTTCTTGTTTCTCTCAGGTTTGTCAAATATCAGATGGTTGTAGATGTGTGGCATTATTTCTGAAGGCTCCGTTCTGTTCCATTGGTCTATATCTCTGTTTTGGTACCAGTACCATGCTGTTTTGGTTACTGTAGCCTTGTAGTATAGTTTGAAGTCAGGTAGCGTGACGCCTCCGGCTTTGTCCTTTTGACTTAGGATTGTCTTGGCAATACGGGCTCTTTTTTGGTTCCATATGAACTTTAAAGCAGTTTTTTCCAATTCAGTGAAGAAACTCATTGGTAGCTTGATGGGGATGGCATTGAATCTGTAAATTACCTTGGGCAGTATGGCCATTTTCACAATATTGATTCTGCCTATCCATGAGCATGGTATGTTCTTCCATTTGTTTGTGTCCTCTTTGATTTCACTGAGCAGTGGTTTGTAGTTCTCCTTGAAGAGGTCGTTTACATCCCTTGTAAGTTGGATTCCTAGGTATTTTATTCTCTTTGAAGCAATTGTGAATGGAAGTTCATTCCTGATTTGGCTCTCTGCTTGTCTGTTACTGGTGTATAAGAATGCTTGTGATTTTTGCA
>NW_022305373.1:3525-4017 GCF_002776525.5 Piliocolobus tephrosceles | reverse complement strand
TTGGATTTCTGGGAGAGACCAGAGAAAGGGAAAAACAAATTCTGGGTCATCTCTGGTTGTGGACAACATGGATAAACCATTTACTATTGTCTCCCTGCAGGATAAACAACCTATTGCTCCCCATTAAGATGGCATGGGACACAAAAAACTTTGGGAGTGATTCTTGAGGAGCTGATGGAATATGTGGACTGCACCATTTTTTGTTTCTTAATACTGCCTGTTTCAGAACTCTTAATGAACTCTAGAGCTCTGTGTTTTTATTTTGTTTGCTTTGTTTTGTTTTGGGAAGGATGTAGAAGTCCGTGAGGCGGCACACTGGTTTCAATTTTCCTAGATAGTCGTGTATTTATTTCAACTGCTTGGCTGACAGGGATAAGTGCTGAGACCCTATACTTTTAATTCTTTTCACCGTGTTCAGCATGATTTAACAGTTGACAGCCACTGTGATGTATCAGAAAGATTGTGCTGTGCAAAATATTCTTCCATTTGATA
>NW_022305373.1:0-3425 GCF_002776525.5 Piliocolobus tephrosceles | reverse complement strand
TTTGTTTGCTTTGTTTTGTTTTGGGAAGGATGTAGAAGTCCGTGAGGCGGCACACTGGTTTCAATTTTCCTAGATAGTCGTGTATTTATTTCAACTGCTTGGCTGACAGGGATAAGTGCTAAGACCCTATACTTTTAATTCTTTTCACCGTGTTCAGCATGATTTAACAGTTGACAGCCACTGTAATGTATCAGAAAGATTGTGCTGTGCAAAATATTCTTCCATTTGATAACAACAATTTCATTGGCATTGTATGGTGCAGGTGCCATGGGGAAGTCATGGTGATGTATTGGGATCATTTAGATCTTCCTAATGTAATTTTCTAGAAATCCTGAAACCTCTGCCCTGATTCATAGAAGGTTTCAGGCACAGTCCTGATTGTCCTCTGGCTACAGTTTCCTACCTGTAAGTTAAGAAGACAGCAGAAAGCATTAAAAGGGGAGGGAGCATTCAGTGATATGGAGTGCATAAAATATTTTGGCACACTGACGGATTTATAGTCAGCTCTACTATTTACTTGCTGTGTGATATGGGAGACATTTCTTATCTGCACAGAGATCAATTTCTGTGTCAGTTAGAAACTATAAAGTGCTGCCAGAAACAGAAACTAAACTTTGATGGCTGAACACAAATGGGTTTATTCTTGCCTCTAAAGTAAGCATGAGAAGACAGTCCAGCGTTGGTATGAAAACTCCAAAAAGTCATGGAAAACTTGGGTCCTTATCTCTGCTTTCTTTGGTAGATGTCTTCTGTCCTTAAGGCTACCTCAGATTCATGGTGGCTCCCATGATCACATCCACACTCCAGGCATGGAGCTAAAAATGTGTGCGTTGGCAGGGAAGAGGATAAGAAGGGGACAAATATTTGCATTCTTCAGGAAATTTTCTAACAGATCTAATACTATTTCGCTTACTTCTCATGTACCTTCCTGGTAGTCATAGAAATTAGAAAAGACCATCTTTTTCTGGACACATTGCATCCCAGTTAAAAAGAAGTCCTATTACAAGGAATAAGTTTTTTTTTTTTAAGTCATCCAAAACAACTGAGTAACTATCACTTCAAATGTACTCTAGTATGACTGAAAGTTGCCAAATTCATTTTCATATGGACCTTTGAGTTTTGCCCGCTGCCATGGTACATCTGATACCATAAGCATTGCGTATGTTTCCTTTAGGTACTGGCTTTGATACAATGATTCATATCCTCTTGTCTCCTAACACCCTGCTATTCATTCATTCATTCATTCATTCATTCACTCATTCATTCATTCAGCATTTACTCTAATTCTACTATGTGTCAGGTTCCAAACTGAATAAAATACACTCTCTATTATACAAGGAGCTCAAAGTCTACTAGGGAAAACAGACAAACAGACATACCTAGAACACACACTTTTGCAAAGATGAACACATGAAAAAAATTGTTTATAATATGTTAAGAGTTGTGGAGCCACTAAGACAAGAGCAGTCAGGGAGGGGAGAATCCCAGAAATCCTCATGCCATCTTCCTGTTAAAGTCTCTTCCACCCAACCCAGGATAACTTACCCTGATTTCTTAGAACCTAAATTGCTTCTTTTGAAACTTTGTAATGGTTGCCATCATACCATATGTGCTCATTTCTATCAGGCTGCTGTTAATCCACATGATATTTTCAAGATCTATCTATGTTGTTGCATGCAGCTGGAGCTTGTTTGTTGTTTTACAGTGTTCTTTTGTATGATAGTGTCACAATTTATTCAATCATTCCACTGTCAGTGGGAATTTTGGTAGATTCTGGTTTTGGAATGTTACGAATAATCTTGCAATAAAACTTTTTTGTAAATATATGTGCTTATTCCTACTGGGTATGTATTATAAAATTACTAGGGTATATTTCATGTGTGTATTTGTTTTTTTAAAAGATAGTGCTCAACAGTTTTCCAAAGTAGTAGTATAGATTCTATTTCCATGTAAAATACCATTTATAGAAAGACGCCTCCATTGAGAGTTCTAGTTCGCCCACATCCTCATCAAAACACAATGTTGAACTTAATCTCATCTTATCCTTTCTCCCCCAAATCTGTTTCTTCTACATCATAGTGACAGAGCTGCATTCCATATTTGTGTGTCTGCACTCATTTCTCTGTTTCAGTCCCTAAATTCAATAAAGCACAAAGCACAATTATTCTATTTCTAAATGTTTCTAATGTATCACTTCTCCCTCCTCTGTTGTAACTTTCCCACTCTAAACAAACGCAATATCTCACTTGGGCGACTGCAGTCGCTTTTCAGCTAGTATTTCCTAGGAATATTATTATTAGGAATAATAAGAGTCACTACTTAATGAATATGAGAGTTCCATTCAGGGTAACAAAAGTTCAGAAATTAGATAATACGGGTGGTTGAATAACACTGATTGTAGTTAATGCCATAAAATCAAACACTTTAAATACTAGATTTTATGTATATTTTACTACAATAAAATTAGATTATACTGAGGGTTGCACAACTCTTTACTAAAATCATTGAGCTTTGCACTTTAAATGTGTGAATTTTATAATTTGATATTTATGTGTCAATAAAGCATTTTCTTTAAAGCCCTTCATATAATTCTCATTTACTTTTACAAAATAGCAAACTTGTCATCTTGAATGATCTCACTCCTTTTGATCCATCATTCTCATTTGGAGCCGTTCTTCTCAGGTTAACTAACCTCAGACCCTTTTTAATCTCCTTTTAGTTTCTGCAACACATTGCACCTTCCTTACCTTGAGTCTTCTATGCTTACCATTCTCTCTGCCTGGGACATTATTCATCTGGATTCTCCCACATGGCAGAATAATTCTTTCACTAACTTTCACTTTGAATCTCATCCCTGTAGATAGATCCCTCCGCACCCTGTACAAGTCACCCTCAGGTCGTGCCTTCTGCACTCACATCCATTCCGTTTGCTCTCCCAAGACTCCTACGTCATCATCTCATTGCCAATTATCCATTTAACATCTATCTTTCCCCCACTAAGGTATAAGCTCCATGAGGGTGGAGATTATGACTACTTCATCTACTTTTAATAGTATCTGGCACATAGTGCTTAAGAAATATTTATCAGAAAGAAAATTATGAACGCACGCCTCTCACTGGTCTACATTTGAAGGTGACAGTTCAATAGATGCTCTGAATCAAGTCACTCCTGACACTTCTGTGAAGAATTCTGACTGTGCCTGACCCATCTAGAACTCCAGCAGATGTTTTCCGGATAAACTTTGGAAATGTCATCTGAGTCTCACGTTACTAAATGAAAAAGATTTCTTACATAAAATATGCCCTTCAATTTATTTTAGTTTACTTAATGTTCAAAGATTTTAGTATTTAACATCAATGCTATTATTAATATAAATCACTGTATTTCCATCTATTTCAAATACCACATAGCCATATTTCTGAAT
>NW_022305372.1:0-2413 GCF_002776525.5 Piliocolobus tephrosceles | reverse complement strand
GTCTTAGAAAAAACAAATCAGTTGGTGCCGAAGACCCGGGAGGAGACCTCTCCTCAGGCCTCTAAGGATTGAGGAACCTCCTCCTGCTTCCACACCGCAGACGGACCAGGACCTGAGACCCGCTTCCCTCACTCTCATGGCCTCTCTGGGGTAAGTGCCCTTGTCTCCTCTTTACCTCCCTCGGCCAGAAATCCTGTGCAGGTCCGAGGTCCATTTGGAGCCACCAAGTGGCTCGGGAGACCCCTTCAGGATGGAGATGTCCACCTGAAGGTAATCTCCACTTTGGCTCCATGAGCCTCCAGTCTGTCTCTGCTGGTTCCAAAGGACACTTTGAAGCCAGGCAGAGATCCACTTCCATTTCCATTGTGTCCATTGTGTCCCTCGGCCAAAATCCTGCACAGGTCCGAGGTCCATTTGGAACCACCAAGTGGCTTGGAGACCCGTTCAGGATGGAGACGTCCGCCTGAAGGTAATCTCCACCTTGGCTTCAAGAGCCTCCAGTCTGTCTCTGCTGGTTCCAAAGGACGCTTTGAAGCCAGGCAGAGATCCACTTCCATTTCCATTGTGTCCATTGTGTGTCGGTAAAGAGGAAACAAACGGGAAACCCCCCCAGTTCAAATTTCCAAAGAGCACCCCCTTAGGGTGCCTCCTAGCCAATTTAAAAACCTTACAGCTTTTTAGCCGGGCGAGGTGGCGGGCACCTGTAGTCCCAGCTACCTGGGAGGCTGAGGCAGGAGAATGGCTTAAACCCGGGAGGCGAAACTTACAGTGAGCTGAGATCCGGCCACTGCACTCCAGCCTGGGCGACAGCGAGACTCCATCTCAAAAAAAAAAAAAAAAACCTTACAGCTTAAACAAGACCTTAGGAGGAAGCGGTTAATTTTCCTTTCCACTGTGGCGTGATTGACCTCAGCAATTTCTGCCAGCGGCTAGGCAAGTGGTCCGAAATTTACATACAAGGCTTTTGGGCCTTGGGCTCTCGTCCCTATACTCCTCCTTCTCTCCACCCCCTCCCTTCCTGCCCAGACTCCTCCTCCTCCCCCCATCCAGACTCCTCCTTCTTCCTCCTTATCTACTAGTAATCCACTGGGTCCCGTGCCTCCTTCGAGGCCCCCAACTGGCTGTCTTGAGTCCCCTATCTCTGCCCACACCCTCCTACAGTGTTAGCATCTTTGTGAGAGGTGGCTGGGGCGGAGGGGGTAGTCAGAGTACATGTCCCTTTTCATTGGCCGATCTTTCCAAAATTGAGAAGCATTTAGGTGATTTCTCAGCTAATCCCACCATCTACATAAAGGAATTTAGATACCTTTGTCAGGCCTATGATTTAACTTGGCATGACCTCCAGGTTATCCTAACCTCTACCCTAAACTGACTGAGGTTCTAACCCAGTATACCCGGTTAGATCCGGCCTCCCCCACAGGGGCCACCATTTTGGCGTCTTATTTCATTTCTCAATCAGCTCCTGGCATTCGTAAAACCTTCAAAAGGTAGAGGATGGTCCTCAGACACCAATACAAGACCTGGTTAAATTAGCCTTTAAGGTCTATAACTCCAGAGAGGAGACGGCAAGCTCGCCTTGAACAGAAGGCACAGCTCCTAGCAGCAGCTTTACAGCCCAGTCGTAACCCCAGACCAGAGAGCACACATCCCACAGACTCCAAGGCTGCAAAAAGAGCCTGCTATATAAGTGCGGCAAGGCAGGACACTCTGCCAACAGGTGTCCGCAGGGTCCCCGAGCCCCAACGCAGCCTTGCTATAAGTGCAAGGCATCAGGACATTAGGCCAGTGAATGTCCTAACCCTCGTCCACCAGCAACCTCCTGCCCTGCTTGCCAGCAGGGAGGGCACTGGAAGTCTGATTGCCCCACCCTGAGAACAGGTGCCGCGCCTCCACGTGACCCCCTTTCCCAGGATCCTGGGAGCTCCTTCCAGCTCCTACATCTGGACGATGACAACTGAAGGTGCCGAGACTCGGGGACCCCCATCACCCTCACCGAGCCGTGGGTAACTCTCCTGGTAGCGGGTAAGACAATTACTTTTTTAATCAACAGCGAGGCTACCTATTCTGTTTTGCAGTCCTTCTCTGGACCTAGCCTTCCATCCAATATCTCTGTAGTAGGAGTAAGTGGAAAGCCATCCACTCCACGAAAAACTCCACTCCTTAATTGCTGCCTGGCCAACAATTACTTTGCACACTCGTTCCTCATTCCCAGCTAAAAAGGGCCCCTACCGAAAGCAATCAGTGGAAATCAGTTTGGCTTTCCCCCACTCATCTCAAACTTACTAAATTTTCTTAACTATCTCATACTCCCCAACCTTGCCAGGACTATCCTTCTGGGTTTTGCCCATATTCCAACAAATGCTTCCATTCCTCATTCCTATACTAATACTGTGCCTTATTTTATTTTTCATCC
>NW_022305371.1:0-1143 GCF_002776525.5 Piliocolobus tephrosceles | reverse complement strand
TATAAATTTCCCTCTACACACTGCTTTAAATGTGTCCCAGAGATTCTGGTATGTTGTATCTTTGTTCTCATTGGATTCAAAGAACATCTTTATTTCTGCTTTCATTTCGTTATGTACCCAGTAGTCATTCAGGAGCAGGTTGTTCAGTTTCCATGTAGTTGAGCGGTTTTGATTGAGTTTCTTAGTCCTGAGTTCTAGTTTGATTGCACTGTGGTCAGAGAGACAGTTTGTTATAATTTCTGTTCTTTTACATTTGCTGAGGAGTGCTTTACTTCCAATTATGTGGTCAATTTTGGAATAAGTGTGATGTGGTGCTGAGAAGAATGTATATTCTGTTGACTTGGGGTGGAGAGTTCTATAGATGTCTATTAGGTCCGCTTGGTGCAGAGATGAGTTCAATTCCTGGATATCCTTGTTAACTTTCTGTCTCGTTGATCTGTCTAATGTTGACAGTGGAGTGTTGAAGTCTCCCATTATTATTGTATGGGAGTCTAAGTCTCTTTGTAAGTCTCTAAGGACTTGCTCTATGAATCTGGGTGCTCCTGTATTGGGTGCATATATATTTAGGATAGTTAGCTCTTCCTGTTGAATTGATCCCTTTACCATTATGTAATGGCCTTCTTTGTCTCTTTTGATCTTTGATGGTTTAAAGTCTGTTTTATCAGAGACTAGGATTGCAACCCCTGCTTTTTTTTGTTCTCCATTTGCTTGGTAGATCTTCCTCCATCCTTTTATTTTGAGCCTATGTATGTCTCTGCATGTGAGATGGGTCTCCTGAAGACAGCAGACTGATGGGTCTTGACTCTTTATCCAGTTTGCCAGTCTGTGTCTTTTAATTGGAGCATTTAGTCCATTTACATTTAAGGTTAATATTGTTATGTGTGATCTTGATCCTGCCATTATGATATTAACTGGTTATTTTGCTCATTAGTTGATGCAGTTTCTTCCTAGGCTCGATGGTCTTTACATTTTGGCATGTTTTTGCAGTGGCTGGTACCGGTTGTTCCTTTCCATGTTTAGGGCTTCCTTCAGGGTCTCTTGTAAGGCAGGCCTGGTGGTGACAAAATCTCTAAGCATTTGCTTATCTGTAAAGAATTTTATTTCTCCTTCACTTATGAAACTTAGTTTGGCTGGATATGAAAT
>NW_022305370.1:0-8111 GCF_002776525.5 Piliocolobus tephrosceles | reverse complement strand
ACATAATCCCATACTTCTTGCAGGCTTTGTTCATTTCTTTTTCTTCTTTTTTCTTTTGGTTTCTCTTCTCACTTCATTTCATTCATTTGTCCTCAATCGCTGATACTCTTTCTTCCAGTTCATTTAGTCGGTTACTGAAGCTTGTGCATTTGTCACGTATTTCTCGTGTCATGGTTTTCATCTCTGTCATTTCGTTTGTGACCTTCTCTGCATTAATTAGTCTAGCTGTCAATTCTTCCACTCTTTTTTCAAGATTTTTAGTTTCTTTGCGCTGGGTACATAATTCCTCCTGTAGCTCTGAGAAGTTTGATGGACTGAAACCTTCTTCTCTCATCTCATCACAGTCATTCTCTGACCAGCTTTGATCCGTTGCTGGTGATGAGCTGCGCTCCTTTGCAGGGGGAGATGTGCTCTTATTTTTTGAATTTCCAGTTTTTCTGCCCTGCTTTTTCCCCAGCTTTGTGGTTTTATCTGTCTCTGGACTTTGATGATGGTGACGTACTGATGGGGTTTTGGTATAGGTGACCTTCGTGTTTGATAGTTTTCCTTCTAACAGTTAGGACCCTCACCTGTAGGTCTGTTGGAGATTGCTTGAGGTCCACTCCAGACCCTGTTTGCCTGAGTATCAGTAGTAGAGGTTACAGAAGATAGAATATTGCTGATCAGCGAGTATACCTGTCTAATTCTTACTTTGGAAGCTTCCTCTCAGGGGAGTACTCCAGCCTGTGAGGTGTGGGGTGTCAGACTGCCCCTAGTGGGGGATGTCTCCCAGTTAGGCTACTCAGGGGTCAGGGAATCACTTGAGCACTCAGTCTGTCCCTTCTAAGATCTCAACCTCCATGTTGGGAGATCCACTGCTCTCTTCAAATCTGTCAGACAGAGTCGTTTGCATCTGCAAAGGTTTCTGCTGCTTTTTTTAATTGTTGTTTTTTAGCTGTGCCCTGTCCCCAGAGGTGGACTCTACAGAGACGAGCAGGTTTCTTTGAGCTGCTGTGAGCTCCACCCAATTCGAGCTTCCCAGCAGCTTTGCTTACCTACTTAAGCCTCAGCAATTGTGGGCGCCCTTCCCCCAACCTCGCTGCTGCCTTGGCGGTTAGATCACAGACTGCTGTGTTAGCAATGAGGGAGGTTCAGTGGGCGTGGGACCCTCCCAGCCAGGTGTGGGATGTATTCTCCTGGTGTGCCCGTTTGCTTAAAGCGCAGTATTGGGGTGGGAGTTACCCGATTTTCCAGGTGTTGTGTGTCTCAGTTCCCCTTGCTAGGAAATGGGATTCCCTTCCCCCTTGCGCTTCCCAGGTGAGGCGATGCCTCGCCCTGCTTTAGCTCTCATTGGTAGGGCTGTAGCTGCTGACCAGCACCGATTGTCTGGCACTCCCTAGTGTGATGACCCCAGTAAATCAGTTGAAAATGCAGAAATCACCGGTCTTCTGTTTCTCTCGCGTTGGAAGTTGGAGACTGGAGCTGTTCCTATTTGGCCATCTTTCTCTGCCCCTCAAATGTTTCCTTTCATTCAGCAGTTTGGAAACACTGTTTATATAGGATCTACGAAGGGATATTTTGCAGCACATTGAGGCCAACCATGAAAAAAGAAACATCTTCAGATGGAAACAAGAAAGAAGCTTTCTGAGAAACTGCTTGTGATGTGCTTATTCATCGCACAGAATTAAACCTTTCTTTGGATTGAGTAGTTTGGAACCACTGTTTTTGTCCATTCTGCGAGTGGATATTTGGGAGCTCATAGAGACCAATGCTGAGAAAAGTGAATGTCCCATGATGAACACTGGAAGGAAGCTATCTGAGAAACAGTTTTGTGATATGTGCATTTACCTCACAGACTTAAAACTTTCTTTTCTTTCAACAATTTGCAAACTCTTTTTTTTGTGTATTTGCAAAGGGATATTTGGGAGTGCATTGAGACCTATGGTGAAAAAGGAATCAACTTCAGACAGAAACTAGAAAAAAGCTTTCCGAAAAACTGCTTTGTGATGTGTGTATTCGTCTCATACAGTTAAAACTTTCCTTGGTTTCAGCAGGTTGGAAACACTGTTTTTGTCCGTTCTGCAAGTGTACAATTAGAAACTCATTGAGGCCAGTGGCAAAAAAGTGGATATCCCAGGATAAAAACAAAAGAAAGCTATCTCAGAAACAGCTTTGTGATGTGTGCATTCATTTCGCAGAGTTAAACTTTAGTTTTCCTTCAGTAGTTTGGAAACACTTTTTTTGTACAATCTGCAAAGGTTTATTTGGGAGCACATTGAGACCTAAGGGGGATAAGGAAAAATCTTCAGAAAAAAACAGAAAGAATCTTTCTGAGAATCTGCTTTGTGATGTGTTCATTCATCTCACAGAGTTAAACCTTTTAGGTCACAGAGTTAAACCATTTAGGCCAATGACAAAAAAGTGAATATCCCAGGATAAAAACTATAAGGAAACTATCTGAGAAACTGCCTTGTGATTTGTGAATTCAACTGACAGAAGTAAAACTTTCTTTTCATTCAGCAGTTTGTAAACACTGCTTTTGTAGATTCTGTGAAGGGATAATTGAGGGTGCATTGAGGCCTGTGGCAAAAAGGGAAATATCTTCAGATAAAAACTATTAAGAAGCCTTCTGAGAAACTGGTTTGTGTTGTGTGTGTTCATCTGACAGTTAAACCATTCTTTCAATTAGGCAGTTTGGAAACTGTTTTTGTCCATTGTGTTAATGGACATTTCATAGCTAATTGAGGCCAATATCAAAATAGTGAATATCGCATGATAAAAACTAGAAGGAAGCTGTCTGAGACACCACTTTGTGATGTGTGCATTCATTTTGCAGAGCCAAATCTTTCTTTTCATCCAACAGTTTATAAGCACTGTTTTTGTCCATTCTGCAAATGGACATGTTCGAGCTCATTGAAACCAATGGCGAAAAAGTGAATAACCAAGGATAAAAACTAGCAGAAAGCTATCTGAGAAACTGTTTTGTGATGTGTGCATTAATCTCACAGAGTTACAGCTTTCTTTTCATTCAGCAGTTTGGAAACACTGCTGTTGTAGGATCTGCAAAGGGATAATTTGGAGAGCATTGAGGTACATGGTGAAAAAGGAAATATCTTCACATAAATCTAGAAGGAAGCTTTATGAGAAATGGCTTTGTGATGTGGGCATTCATCTCACAGAGTTAAAATTTTCTTTGGATTCAGCAGTTTGGAAACACTGTTTCTCTCCTTTTTGTGAATGGACATTTGGCAGTTCTTTGAGGCCCAAGGTCAAAAGTGAGTATCCCAGGATAGAAACTAGAAGAAAGCTAAGTGAGAAACTGCGTTGTGATGTTTGCATTCATCTCCCAGTGTTAAACCTTTATTTTCATAGAGCAGTTTGGAAACACTTTTTTTGTAGAATCTGTGAGGTAATATTTGGGAGTGCATTGTGGCCTATGGTGGAAAAGGAAATATCTTCAAATAAAAACTAGAAAGAAGCTTTATGAGAAACGGCTTTATGATGTGGACATTCACCTCACAGAGTTAAACATTTCTTTGGATACAGCAGTTTTGAAATTCTGTTTTTGTCCATTCTACGAATGGATATTTGGGAGCTCATTGAGGCCAATGGTGAAATAGTAAATATCCCAGGATAAAAACTAGAAGGAAGCTATCTGAGAAATCTCTTTGTGATGTGTGCATTCACTTCTCAGAGTAAACTTTTCTTTTCATTCAATGGTTTGGAAACACTGTTTATATAGAATCTACAAAGGGAAATTAGGGAGGAGTGCATTGAGGCCTATGGTGAAAAAGGAAATATCTTCAGACAGAAACAAGGAAGAATCTTTCTGAGAAATTGCTTTATGATGTGTGGCTTCATCTCATAGAGTTAAAGCTTTCTTTGGATTCAGCAGTTTACAAACACTGTGTTTGTCCATTCTGTAAATGGACATATTATAGCTCATTGAGGCCAAAGGGGAAAAAGCAAATATCCCAGGATAAAAACTACAAGAAAGCTATCTGAGAAACAGCTTTGTGATGTGTGCATTCATGTCCCAGAGTTAAACCTTTGTTTTCATTCAGCAGTTTGGTAACACTGTTTTTGTAGAATCTGTGAAGAAACATTTGGGAGCTCATTGAGGCCTATGTTGAAAAAGGAATCATCTTCAGGCAAAATCTAGAAACAAGCTTTCTGGGAAACTGCTTTGTGATGTATGCCTTCATCTCACTGAGTTAAACCTTTTTTCAGATTCAACAGTTTGGAAACACAGTTTTAGCCCTTTCTGCAAGTGGATAATTGGAAGCCCTTTGAGGCCAATGGCTTAAAGGAGAATATCCGAGGATAAATACTAGAAGGAAGCTATCTGAGAAACTACTATGTGATGTTTACATTCACCATCCAGAGGTAAAACTTTCTTTTCATTCAGCAGTTTGGAAAGACTAATTTTTTATGGAATCTGTGAAGGCATATTTCAGAGCACATTGAGACCTATGGTGATAAAGGAATTATCTTCAAATAAAAACTAGGAAGAAGCTTTCTGGGAAACTGCTTTGTGATGTGGACATTCACCAAACAGAGTTAAACATGTCTTTTTATTCAGCATCTTGGAAACACTGTTTTTGTCCATTCTGCAAGTGGACATTTCGGAGCTCATACAGGCCAGGAGAGAAAAAGCAAATAACCCTTGATAAAAACTAGAAGGAAGCTGTCTGAGAAACCGCTTTGTGCTTTGTGCATTCATCTAGCAGAGATCAAATTTCTTCTCATTCAACAGCTTGGAAACACTGCTTCTGAAGTATCTGCGATGGGGTATTTAGGAGCTCATTGAAGTCTTCAGTGAAAATGGAAACATCTTCAGATAAAAACTAGTAAGAAACTTTCTGAGAAAGTGCTTTGTGATGTGTGCATTCATCTCACAGAGGTAAACCTTTCTTTGGATTCAAGAGTTTGGAAACACTGTTTTTTGTTTTTTTTTTTTTTTTTTCCATTCCAGTAATGGACTTTTGGGAGATCATTGACATCAATGGCAAAAAATGGAATATTCCATGATAAAAACAAAAAGGAAGTCAATTGAGAAACTGCTTTTTGATGTGTGCATTAATCTCACAGAGTTAAAAGCTTCTTTTCATTCAGCAGTTTAGATACACTCTTTTAGTCCATTCTGGGAATGGACATTTCATAGCTGATTGAGGCCAAGGTGAGAAAGTGACCATTGGGAAGCTCCCTGAGGAACCGCTTTGAGGCCTATTGTGAAAAAGGACACGTGTTCAGATATAAACTAAAAAGAAGCTGTCTGAGAAACTGCTTTGTGATGTGTGCTTTCATCTCACAGAGGAAAACCTTTCCTTGGAATCAGCAGTTTGGAAACACTGTTTTTGTCCATTGTGTGAATGGACATTTAGGAACTCATTGAGGCCATGATGAAAAAGCTAATATCTCAGCAGAAAAATTGGAAGGAAACCATCTGAGAAACTGCTTTGTGATGTGTGCATTCAGATCACAGAGTTCTATCTTTCTTTTCATGTGTCAGTTTGGAAACTCTGTTTTTGTCCATTCTGCCAATGGACACTTGGAAGCACACTGAGGCCAACAGTGAAAATGTGGATATCCCAGGATATAAACTGGAAAAAAGCTTTCTGAGAAACAGTTTTGAGATGTGTGCATTCACCTCACACTGTTAAACTTTTCTTTGGATTCAGCAGTTTGGAATCTCCGTTTTTTTAGAATCTACAAAGCGATATTTCAGATCACATTTAGGTCTATGGTGAAAAAGGAAACATCTTCACATAAAAGCTAGAAAGAATCTTTCTGAGAAACTGCTTTGTGATGTGTGCATTTATCTCAGAGAGTTAAACATTTCTTTGTATTCAGCATTTTGGAAACACTGTTTTTGTCCTTTCTGCGAATGGACATTTTGGACCTCATTGAGGACAAGGGTGGAAAAGCAAATATCCCAGAATAAAAACTAGAAGGAAGTTATCTGAGAAACTGCTTTGTGATGTGTGCATTCATCTCACAGACTTAAACTTTTTTTTCATTCAGCAGTTTGGAGACATTGTTTTTGTAGAATCTGTGAAGGGATATTTGGGAGCAGATTGAGGCCTGTGGTGAAAAAGGAAACATCTTCAGATAAAAACGAGAATGAAACTTTGTGAGAAACTGCTTTGTGATGTGTGCATTCATCATGCAGAGTTAAATATTTCTTTGGATTCAGCAGTTTGCAAACAATGTTTTGTATATTCCGTGAAGGACATTTGGGAGGTCATTCAGTCCAATAGGGAAAACTGGATTATCCAAGGATAAAAAGTCGAAGTAAGCTATCAGAGAAATGCCTTTATTATGTGTGCATTCGTTTGTAAGAGTTAAGCTTCTCTTGGATTCAGCAGTTTGGAAAAACTATTTTTGTCCATTCTACCAAAGGTCATTTGGGATTTCATTGAGGCCAGAAGCAAAAAAACTAACATTCTAGGATAAAAACTAGAAGGAAGCTATGTGAGAAACCACTTTCAGATGTGTGCATTCATCTCACAGATTTAAACCTTTCTTTTCATTCAGCAGTTTGAACACACTGTTTTTTGTAGAATGCACAAAGGGATATTTGGTAGTGTATTGAAGTCAATGGTGAAAAATGAAACACTTTCAGAAAAATAAGAAAAAGGCTTTCTGTTCACTCTGATGGTAGTTTCTTTTGCTGTGCAGAAGATCTTTAGTTTAATGAGATCCCATTTGTCAATTTTGGCTTTTGCTGCCGTTGCTTTTGGTGTTTTAGACATGAAGTCCTTGCCCATGCCTATGTCCTGAATGGTACTAGCTAGATTTTCTTCTAGGGTTTTTATGGTATTAGGTCTAACATTTAAGTCTCTAATCCATCTTGAATTAATCTTCGTATAAGGAGTAAGGAAAGGATCCAGTTTCAGCTTTCTACTTATGGCTAGCCAATTTTCCCAGCACCATTGAGTTGATGGGTGCAGCACACCAACATGGCACATGTATACATATGTAACCTGCACGTTATGCACATGTACCCTAGAACTTAAAGTATAATACAAAAAAAAAAAAAAAAAGAAAAAGGCTTTCTGAGAAACTGTTTTGTGATGTGTGGATTCATTTCACAGAGTTAATACTTTCTTTGCATTCAGCAGTTTGGAAACGCTGTTTTTGTCCATTGTGAATACAGACATTTTGGTGGTCATTGGGGGCAATGGCATAAAAGCAAATATACCGGGATGAAAACAGGAAGGAAGCTATTGGAGTAATTGCTTTGTGATGTGTGCATTCATCTCACAGAGTTAAAATTTTCTTTTCAATCAGGAGTTTTTGGAATCACTGTTTTTGTAGAATCTGCAAAGGGATATTTGGGCACGTATGGTGGCCTGCGGTGAAAAAAGAAATATCTTCCCATAAGAACTAGACAGAAGCTCTATGTGAAGCTGCTCTGTGATGTGTGCATTCATCTCACAGAGTTAAAACTTTCCTTGGATTCAGCTGTTTGGAAATATTGTTTTGTCCATTCTGCAAATGGACCTTTTGAAAGTCATTGAGGACAATGGCAAAAAAGATAATAACCAGGATAAAAACTGCAAGGAAGCTATCTGAGAAATTGTTTTGTGATGTGTACATTCATCTCGAAGATATAAACCTTACTTTTCATTCAGTAATTTGGACACACTATTTTGTAGAATCTGCGAAGGGATGTTCAGGAGCACATTGAGGCCTATGGTGAAAAGGGAAACATCTGCAGATAAAAACTATAAAGACACTTTCTGAGAAACTGCTTTGTGATGTGTGCTGTCTTCTCAAAGATTTAAAACTTTCTTTTGATTCAGCAGTTTGGAAATACTGCTTTTGTCTGTTTTGTGAATGGACATTTGGGAGCTCATTGAAGTCCATGGTGAGAAAGAAAATATCCCAGGATAAAAACTAGAAGATGGCTCTTTGAGAAACCTCTTTGTCATCTGCAGATGACATGATTGTGTATTTAGAAAACCCCATCATCTCAGCCCAAAATCTTCTTAAGCTGATAAGCAACTTCAGCAAAGTCTCAGGATACAAAATTAATGTGCAAAAATCACAAGCATTCTTATACACCAGTAACAGACAAGTAGAGAGCCAAATCAGGAATGAACTTCCATTCACAATTGCTTCAAAGA
>NW_022305369.1:0-1106 GCF_002776525.5 Piliocolobus tephrosceles | reverse complement strand
TGAGACTCATTTAGTTCCCAGACAGATTCATCTTTCTAATTTTTACCCATTTTTTAAGTGATCCAACATTTAAAAATTGGAAGAATTCACATACAATTCTGTATTCCAAGATTTTCTTGAAAAAGCAGAGGGTAACCTGGCATGGTGGCGCATGCCTGTAATCCCAGCACTTTGGGATGCTGAGGGTGGGAGGATGGCTTGAGAATAGGAGTTTGAGGCCAGCCTGGGCAACATAGTGAGACCCCGTCTCTACAAAAACTAAACAGAATTAGTTCGGTGTGGTGGTGCGTGCCACACCCAACTAATGGGTGGAATGATTGCTTGAGCCCAGAAGGTCGAGTCTGCAATGAGCAGTGATGGTGCCACTGCACTCCAGCCTGGGCAATAGAGTGAAGCCTTGTCTCAAAATAAAATTAAACGTTATTTTTTTTTAAAAAAAGGAAACAAAGGGCTTAGTCACACTGAGTCCCCATTCACACTGGGAGCACACACTGACATGTTCCTTTGGACTGGTGGCCACTGCCGGTTCCCATCATTACCACCCTGCACACTGGGCTCATTCATGTCACCGGCTTCCGGAAGCATCTGAGAGTGCAACCCCTGCACAAGGCCTTGAGAACCCACATTCTCTGCCCGTAGGCATGAACATGTCACTCTGCTCTCTGAGACGAAGCCCCAACCCCTCCTGGGGACCATGCACCCTCCCCAGTAAGGCCATAGAGTCTGTTATCTGCATCTCCACACTTGCTTAGATGACTGTATATTACAACACACAGCAATTATTACAGATTTTCACATGTAAATTTATGTTAGTGTAGTGAACACGCCTTTTCAAGCTACTATACCCTTTTGGAGATGCTGAGCCTTTTCACAGACAGGTGCCCACTCCACCCACCCCATCCATGCCACCTCCAGCTCTGTGGCTCCAAAACTCTGTGGCTGTCACTCTAATTCTTGGTTCATTGGCCATACCCAGAGTGTTCAACCGCCATACAAAAGCAAGATGAGGACACACAAAACTGACAAGCAATGACTCTGCAGTAGTGGGTAGTTCCTCTTCTGGATGCTGCTTTTATTTCTGTCTCCTGCTCAGTCTCTTTTGGCTT
>NW_022305368.1:0-1969 GCF_002776525.5 Piliocolobus tephrosceles | reverse complement strand
CAACGTCCACCTGGAGTCTGCTCTACAGGACACGCTTCTCTCAAGCCCAGAACTCAGGCTTTTAGGCCAGAGAGGGAGAGACAGGCTTCCTTTACAAAAAGTGAAACTGAGGTCCAAGGAATAGGATTGCCTGCTGCCTGAAGTCACGTAGTCACTCGTTCACCTTGTCATTCAGCAAACATTTGGAAGCACGTATGGTGGGCGTTAGGAGTGAAGTAGGGCCGGGCGCGGTGGCTCGCGCCTGTAATCCCAGCACATTGTGGGGCCGAGGCAGGTGGATCACTTGAGGCCAGGAGTTCGAAACCAGCCTGGCCAAAAAGATGAAACCCTATCTCTGCTAAAAATACAAAAACTTAGCCGATCGTGGTCGCGCGTACCTGTGGTCCCAGCTACTGGGAAGGCTGACGCAGGAGAATCGTTTGAACCCGGGAGGAGGAGGTTACAGTGAGCTGAGATGGTGCCATTGCATGCGCTCCAGCCTGGGCGACAGAGTGAGACTCTGTCTCCAAAAAAAAAAAAAAAAGAAGGGAAGTAGAAGCGAACTTAGGCCTTCCCTGAAGGAGCTCGGCCAAGGAGTACCTGAAATGTCTCTGCATCTCTTTAAGGTCTGATAAAGGAACCAGGAGCGAGAACTAATCACTTCCCTTTCCTGCCTCAGAGCTTTCATGTGTTTACTGTTCCTCGCCTGAAATGCCAAGTACCAATCGTATTCATTTATTTATAGAAATGAGGTCTAACTATATTGCCCAGGCTGATCTCAAACTCCTGGCCTCAAGCTATCCTCTCGTCTCGGCCTCTCAAAGTGTTGGGATTACAGGCATGAACCACTGTCCCCAGCCCTGATCGTCTTTAAAACCTCTTTCCTCATCTTCTTTGAGCTTCCTGCATCACGTGACTCCACACCCTTGGTTTTCCTGTACCTCCATAGCTGCTCCTCTGTGGGTACCAGGGACCCACTGCCCTTCTCTGCCCAACTTGTATATGTCTGGGCTTAGGCCAAATGCCCTTCCATTTGCAATGGGCACTGCAACAGGAAATCTCATGCCCTTCTGGGCTTCACAAACTATCCACATGCTCTGCTGCCTGCCAGAGACATCCATCCCAGTCAGATGCCCAGCCCTCACCTTTCCCAAAGCCCCAGTTGGACACAGGGAAGCATCTCAAATTTTCCGTGGGCCAAAACAGAGTGCTTTATTAGTGCCCTAACTTGCTCATCCATATTCTTGTGATTCTCTGTAAACAGCTCCTCGATCCACCCAACTGCAGAGGTGAAAATCTCAAATCCTCCTCCAGTCCTTCCTCCCCGAACCTCTCATGCAGCCCTCTGCCTTCCTAGGATGCTGAGCACCCCTCACTCCCAGCGCTAGCTGGGGTGCTGTCTGAGTGGCTGCCACCCACTTGGCATGAAGTGTGACCTCTCGCCCGGTGTGGTGGCTTACGCCTGTAGTCACAGCACTTTGGGAGGCTGAGGTGGGTAGATCACTTGAGCCCAGGAGACTGGGTCCAGCCAGGACAATATGGTGAAACTAAAATACGACAATTAGCCAGGCATGGTAATACATGCCTATCATCCCAGCTACCCTACCCAGGAGGCTGAGGCAGGAAAATTGCTTGAACTTGGGAGGCAGAGGTTGCAGTGAGCCAAGGTCACACCACTGAACTCCAGCCTGGGCAACAGAGCGAGACTCTGTCACAAATTAAAAAAAAAACAGAAGAAGGAGGAGGAGGAGGAGGAGGAGAAGTAGTAGTGTGACCTCTCTAAGGCAAGGCAGTGTCCCGCTCTGATTCACTTCCATGTGTAAAACAGGACCTGCACCCTGAAGACACTCACTCAGGGAGGCTGCTGGGATGGGTGGATGCACAGTTGAGGTCTTCATGATGGCTGGGGCTGACCCCATCCCCATTGCTCTTTCCACACACAACTGCACACTCATCACTTCCACGCTCACACCCACCACTGAAAGCCTGG
>NW_022305367.1:0-21865 GCF_002776525.5 Piliocolobus tephrosceles | reverse complement strand
GCCATTCTAACTGGTGTGAGATGGTATCTCATTGTGGTTTTGATTTGCATTTCTCTGATGGCGAGTGATGATGAGCATTTTTTCATGTGTCTGTTGGCTGTATGAATGTCTTCTTTTGAGAAATGTCTGTTCATATCCTTTCCCCACTTTTGGATGGGGTTGTTTGTTTTTTTCTTGTATATTTGTTTGAGTTCTTTGTAGATTCTGGAAATTAGCCCTTTGTCAGATGAGTAGATTGCAAAAATTTTCTCCCATTCTGTAGGTTGCCTGTTCACTCTGATGGTAGTTTCTTTTGCTGTGCAGAAGCTCTTTAGTTTAATTAGATCCCATTTGTCAATTTTGGCTTTTGCTGCCGTTGCTTTTGGTGTTTTAGACATGAAGTCCTTGCCCATGCCTATGTCCTGAATGGTACTACCTAGATTTTCTTCTAGGGTTTTTATGGTATTAGGTCTAACATTTAAGTCTCTAATCCATCTTGAATTAATCTTCGTATAAGGAGTAAGGAAAGGATCCAGTTTCAGCTAGAAGAGTCTTAAAGGATGAGAAAAATTTAGTCAGTATGTCTTAGTTTGAGATCTGCCAAAATCAGAGCCTGAGACTAAAACTTGCGTGCAGGTACTTTGGGAACTGGGAATTGATCCTAAGCATTAAGAGTAAGGGATAAGGATAGCAAAACAGGGAAAGAAAAAAAGCCACTATGAATGTATAGTATCAGGTTCATTACCAAGATGGGTGGTGCTTTATCATGTAGAATCTTCTGAGGACCCTTATAAAATATTATGAAAACCATCCACCCAGAAGATGAAATGATGTGGTAAGAATACTCAGTCTGAAGCAAGATCTGGTGAGACAAGAAACTGGTGAAGTAGTTTGAGCTTTAAATGCCATGTAAAGATACCTGGAATTTATTCTATAATCAGTGAGGAATAAATGAATGATTTAAAATAGTATAATTCTTGAAAATGGTTCAAGAATCAGGATAAAAGATAATATTTGAAAGCAATAAATGAAAGGGGAGTGTTAAATCAAGTTTAACCTAATGACACCTCCTTACATGTTTTAAGTTTGGCCTAAGGTTTCTCTGTACATTGTGAATTATAACAAGTGGAGACGTAAACAGACTGTACCCTACGTTTGCGCAACTAACCGAGTTTCGGCCAATCAAATGTAGCCAACTGTTTGAACTACGTTCAAATAAGGCAAACACCAAGCTGTAACCCATCCAGCTGTTTCTGTACCTCACTTCCGTTTTCTGTGCATCACTTTCCTTTTTCTGTCAATAAATCTTCCATCATGTAGCTGTGCTGGAGTTTCAGACCGTACTCTGGCTCAGGAGGCTGCCCGATTCATGAATCATTCATTGCTAAATTAAATTCCTTTAAATTTAATTTGCCTAAAGTTTTTATTTTATCAGGAGGAAGAAAATAACTATTTGAAAGGTGAGATTTCTGCTTCAGGAAATGTTGTATTAGGTCAGTGGCTCTGAAATGGGAACAATTTTGCCTCCTAAGGGATATTTGGCAATTACTATACACATTTTGGTCACAACTGGGAAGGGGAGGGTGCTACTGAAACTAGTGGATAGAGAACAAGGATGCTGTATATATTCAGTGTACAGAACAGCCTACCAAAACAAATAATTATCAAGCTCTCAAAGTTAATAGTACCAAGGTGGAAAGCCACAGCTTGGATGTTTTGGCCCAGTTAAAGGATATGCACATACACATACAGACATACAGACACATACATATATACATATACATACACATACACATACACATACACATATACATACACATACACATACATATACACATACACATACATATACACATACACATACATAAAGCTTGAAGGCATTGGAGAAATACAAAGTAGTAAAGAATTATCAAGATCTAGCACAGAAGAAAATTTAGGCTAAGGATTTTTATTGTGATGATGTTGAAATAACCTTGTTGAGAACACACGTCTTAACAAGACTGATTTTTTCAACCCATGAAAAATATACATTTCTAAAGGTATTTATGCTTTCTGTGAACTTCCTCAGCAGTGACTTATAGTTTTCAGTGAAGAGATCCTTTATTTTTTAAAAATACATATTCTGGGGTATTTTTAGTTTTATGATGCTCTTACAAATGATTTTTAAAGTTCATCTTCCAAATGTTGTTAGTAGTGTGCAAATAAAATTGACTTTGTATTGACTTTACTAAATTCACTTATTCATTCTAGAATGCAAACCTTTAAATCTAATTTCTCCAGTGGATTTTAAAGATAATCTTATGTTTGGGCAATTGAAGGCATCCTATTCAACCCTATAATTACTATTCACTCTGACTAATTATTTTCAAAAATTTTTAAAGGAAAAAACCTTCATTCAAATGAAATTTTGACTGGTAGGCCAAAACAGGTATCTGATAAACCTGATTTTCTCTGCCCAAAATGGGTGTGAGAAGTTTGTTGGATGGTGAAACTAAACCTTGTCTACTAGGTCCAGAAACCCCCAATATGGATCATGTGTGAACTTGGCAGAGTCCTCAAAGGCACCACCAAATATAGCTACAAAAGTCTGTTCCAGGTTTTGAAGGCCCTAAATTTATAATAAGAATTTAAACTTAAGGAAATTGTCAATTTTCTGTATTTCTTGAATAAAATATAATTATTGAATAATAATATGAAGCAAACAGAGAAAGAAAAGCACAACTCTGCAAATGAGACTATTTTGAAAACTCTTATAAGTGAGGTGACCTTTGTTTTTGAGACAGGGTCTCATTCTGTTGCCCAGGTTGGAGTGCAGTGGCATGATCATGGCTCACTGAAACATCAACCTTCAAGGCTCAAGTGATCCTCCCATCTCAGTCTCCTGATTAGCTGGGATTACAGGCATGCACCACTAGGCTGAGCTTTAATATATATATACACACATATATATACACACACACACATATATACACACACATATATATACACACATATATACACACACATATATACACACATATGTATACACACACATATGTATATATTATACACACACACACACACACACAAACACACTCACATTAGAGATGAGGTCTCACTATGTTGCCCAAGTTGGTCTCAAAGTCTTAGACTCAAGTGGTAATCCTGTCTCGGCTTCCTAAAGTTCTGGGATTACAGGTGTGAGCCACTGCACACAGCCTGGGTGACTCTGAATATAGGCAAAACTTGGAGTAGTAATCAAAGATAGTTGATAATTCCAGGAATACAAATTTCATATTAAAGTCATGAAAGGGGGAAAAAATAAGGAGGGAACACACAAACACAAAACTTCTATCCCTAGAAAGATAGAAGTTTTCTGAATTAATTTGTAAAATTTTAATCCTTGTTCAAATTTATACTATGATGTGACCTTAGCCAACTACCTGAAACTCCCAACCCTAAATTGGTTTATTTGTGAAATGAGCTTCTTTGAGGTTATGTAAGTAAAACACTTACTATTCTGTCTGGCAATCAGTAACAACTTAATTAAGGGTTTCTTAAAAAGGAATTTTTTTCCTTTAATTCAGCATTATTCTACACTAGGTAACCTTGCCACAACTTTAGATATTAATGGTGACCTTGTGTACATTGGATTTTTAGAAATTATGACATAATAGCAAAAGCATTCATGCCATATAAAAAATCAATTTCAGGTAGATTAAAAACCTAAATGTGAAAGGCAAAACCATAAAGCTTTTAGAAGATTATATGGAAGAATATATTAATGTCCTTTATAGGAAAGGATTTCTTAAACAAAACAAAAAAAGCAGTAACCATGAAGAAAAAGATTAATAAATTCAACGCTGTTAAAATTATAGCCATACTTTTTTCTTCTTCAAAAGACACCATTTAAAAAGAAAAGTAAAAAGCCATAGAACAGAAGAAGCAATTTGCAACACGTACCACTGATGAAAGACTTTTATCCAGATTTTATATGAAGAAAACTTTGAAAAAGTCAGACATCCCCATAAAAAAATATTTAAAAGACTTAAAACAGGCCTTTAAGTTTTAATACAGGCTCTATTTTGCCATAGAGGAAGTCAAAATACCAATAAATATGTATAAAGGTGCTAAACTTCAGTACTTATTACTAAATAATAACATTTTCCTTAATATTAAAATGTATTAACAAGGATATGGAGCTACAAGAATTCTGTTTGGCTGGAGGGATTGTATTAACACATTGGTATCACCTCTTTAGTAATCCATATTCCATAATCTACAAATGTTGACAATGTATTCCTTTAGATTAAGAAATTTCACCCCTGCACATAGTACACAGAGATAAAAACAGTGATTGGCAATAAGTAAAGGAGTGTTTAAAAAGCAATTTTTCAGTGATGGTGCATGCCTGTAGTTCTAGCTACTCAGGAGGCTAAGGCAGGAGGTTTGCTTGAGCCCAGGAGTTTGAGGCTTCGTTTAGCCATGATTGCACCACTGCACTCCAGCTTGAGTTACGGAGTGAGAGCCTGACTCTAAAAAAAAAAAAAAAAAAAAAAAGTAATATATTATATATAATACATATATAATATATAATATAATAATATATATTATATGTAATATATATTATATATATGCAATTGCTCATACTTGTCAAACACTGGGAAAAATCCATGGAAAATACAATGGGGGTATGTGAATAAAGCAGACCATATGTACAGCAACATTAGGGTTTCTAAAATACATCATTTTGAACAAAAAAATAAAAAAGATTACAGACTGAGTTTATATAATTTTCTAAAAAAGGAAAAATGAAACTATGTTTTTTAAAAATAAATACATAGGTGACAAAACTATAAAGGAAATCAAGACAATCTTTATACATGAGTCAGAATAGTGGCTGCCTTGAGGATAATCGGAAAAGGCATTTTGATTTTGAAGGTTTATCAGTCAGGAGCTAAAGAAATATGACAGAGGAGTAATTACAGTTATGTAGGCAGAATTCTGAAGAATACTGTTGGGTTGAGGGAGAGTAGTTATGGAAGGACAGACTTGGAAAGGAGTACTCCTTCTCAAGACTGGGTTCATCGTTGGAGAAGGTATAGTTGCATCCCACAGGATAGTACACTTACTAAGTTTTCCAAGCCAAAGTTAGTCCACAATCACTGGACAAGCAGGAAATACACCTCTGGAGTGCAGGAAGGCCAACATTGGCTTCTAAATGCAAAGAGGGAGTCCAGGAACCACCATGTTCAGAATCCTCTAATCATCAGGGTGGCACATGTTTACAAACCACATAGTAGGAGCAAGAAGCCAAAGGCTTCTTGGCCTTTGGAATCAGAAGCCACTTCCTCCCACAAAGTTCTTCCAGTGCACTCTATTGACATCGCTTAATATTGTGTTTGCAGCAAAGAAAAAAATGCTTAAAGCTTCCTTGTGGCAGAGCAGATAAAACAGAGTGAGTTTGATTGAAGGTGTGAGGAAACTGGCACAGAAAAGGGACAGAGGAAGACCTCAGGAAGGGTCTAATACTTCATCTGTGTGATAGTAACAACAAAAGGGTTCTCATTACAACTATTATTAAACTGCAAAGTAATATTTATACACCTATACTGTATGTCACGATAAGATGTTGATTTTTAACAGTTATATCGCGTGAGTCCCAAATTTCTTAAAAAATGGAAAAAATAAATAAAAGATAAGGTAATATATGCAAAATTGTTTTGAATGACATGAAAAATGTATAATCCAATATAAAGAATTAAAAATTTGCCATTAGTTTCGAAAAGTCCACTTTTTGGAAAAAAATATATAGTCAGGGTTCTCCAGAGACACAGAACCAACAGTATGTATCCGATTGGATATATCTCCTTCTAGATATGTACTATATATGTCTATATACATACATATATATCCTATTGATATATCTCTTAATATTGATATCTATATTTATACACATACACATACACATATATACATAGATGCAATTGATCCTTGTACAACATGAGGTTGAACTACGTGGGTTTTCTTATATATGAATTCTTTTCAATAAAAGTTACACCGAGTATACCTACCTCTCTTGCCATCTCTTCCATGCCCAGCACCCCCACCTCTGCCACCCCTGAGACAGCAAAGCCAATCCCTCCTCTTCTTTCTCCTCCTCAGCCTAGTTAATTTAAAGACAATAAGGATGAAGACATTTATGAAGATCCACTTCCACCTAATGAATAACAAATATATTTTCTCTTCCTTATGATTTTCTTCATAACATTTTTTTCTCTAGCTTACTTTTCTGTAAGAATACTGTATATAATGCATATAACAAAAAATGTGCTAATCAACTGTTTTGTTATCAGTGAGTCTTCCAGTAAACAGTAGGCTACTAGTAATTATGCTTTTAGGGAGTAAAAATTTGTGTGTGAATTATTGACTGCATGGGGGTCGATCAGCACACCTAACTCCCACATTGTTCAATGGTCAGCTGCATATCTAGTAAGAGATTTATTATAAGGAATTGCCTCACATAATTACGGAGGCTGAGGAGCCCCATAATCTGCCATCCATAAACTGAAGACCCAGGAAAGTTGGTGTATTTCAAGTCCAAGTCCAAAGGCCTGAGAATCAGGAATGCTGACGGTGTGAGTCCCAGTCCAAGGACAAGAGAGAACAATGTCGCAGCTCAATAAGTCAGGCAAAGAGAGTGAATTCTCCCTTCCTCCACCCTTGTATTCCATTCAGCCCCTCGAAGGACTGTACAACGCCCACCCGCATTGGGGATGGCAATCTGCCTTATTCGGTATACACAATCTAATGCTAATTTCATCCAGAGACACTCTCAGAGACACATCCAGAAATAATGTTTAGCCAGATATTTGGGAACAACCATGTTCCAGTCAAGTTGACACATAAAATTAACCATTACAAAAGCCAATATTTACTTACAAAGTGATATCACTGCCAAAACATTCCAAGAGTTTAAAAATCTGCTTGTATTTCACTGAGAACAAAGAGCGTGTACACAATTATTTACTTAAAAACTAAACAGTCTCTTATTGTTTGATGAATAATATGTTAAGCTATAAGTGACATAGTATCTAGTCCAATTATTCATGTGTAAATATGGAAATATTGATACCAGAAATATTACTGTTTTCAGCTAGTAAACATCAGGGTCAGAACTGAAAACCAAATCTCCCTGCATATAATTCATGTTCTTCCCTGCAGACTGTACTTAGGATCTTAAGAAACCCCCCAAGGGTGCAGAAATTTTATGAGTTTGAGTGGTAACTGTGGTTATGGTGCGCTTCCATTTTCACTCATTTGATCTTTCTTCTTCTGAGTGAGTTTGCAACTGAGCTGTATTACAGACCAGTAGCCTCTGGCAGTGTGAGAGGAAGATAGATGAGCCTACCATAGTGGAATAAAAAATGAAAAGTATGATAAGATATAATAAAGTAAAATAAAATCGTTGCTTAATGCCCCAGTGAATTCTCAGTGTTTGGCTATGGCAGCTTGTTGGGCTGTGCTTAGATGGGTGCAAGTGAGATCAGCACAGTGTTGAGTGAACATACTGTTATTTAAGTTTTCACAGTCATATGAGTTAACAAAAAGAAAGAATAACAACACAATGTGCATCTCATTCTGATACTTAGTTTTGATTAACATCCAGTTTAAAGCAAATATTGGAAGCAAAGTTTAAGTTTATCTTATATTTACTTACATTTTAAAATAAATTCTGACCCCATTCTGTCATAGAGTTCATTAATTGTTTAACAATATGCACTCACAGACAATTATTACTATATTCTCATTGAAAATCAAATGCTGGCTATTTGAGGGACTTAGACAGAAAAACTTTTTCTTACTGAAAATCAGAAACCATGAGTCCTCTGTTGAGTTTTGACTTGTGTAGGAGCCATTTCCCTGAAATACCTCTGACATCTTTCATTACCTGTGCAATGTAAAACGCAGCCATTCAGCAGCTGGATGACAGTGACAAAGTGCAAACTAATAGTGTTCACCCTCTGCACTAACCCTGATGTACCTGGCCTTTCCAAAACAGGGAGGCTAATGTCTAACAAGTCATGTAAAAGTCAGAGTGAATGAACCTTAAAGTAAATGCAACATAACATCCTTTGCATTTCAGTTTCCCCTGAAATAGCATCACTTTAAGTTCTGTGTCAAAGCCAAGAGGCAGCGATTCTGGGTAAGTTTTGAAATGTGTGTTAACTTAACCAGAAAATAATCCAGTAAAAAGAAGGTTGAATCACTCACTGTCACTTGACAGTTTCAGCAGTCAGTTTTTGCTTTGGTAATCAAAGTGCTGGTACTGGCTTCAATATACTTTCCCTGAAATTAGAAGTGAATAATTTTCAGTCAAAAGCCAGAGCAGAGGTTTATGAAATCATAAATTATTTTCCTTGTAGAAGATTCTGGAAATGGGAGACTTCCTTCTTGAATACCTACTAAGGACTGATGTTTTTGCGTTTATTATATGCAAAACGAGTATGCATAACTTCGAAAAGTTTTTACTTTTTCTCATTTATCCTAATTATCCCACTGACCAACCAAGCAATTGAAGTTCAGAGAAATAAAGGAATTGCTCAAAATCATGTATTCATTAAGTGATAAGTACCATATTTGTTAATATTCTTGTTTTAAATATATAGCACACCTCCTGGTTTAAAAAATGAGATATTCTGCTAATAACTATATTTAGAGCAGTAAAAAATACATAGTACATTTATTTGGTTGGTTAGTTTAGTAATATTTTGTCTTATTCTCTAATAGAATCCTGGATCTACATCACACTTCTGAGGTTAAATGAGTAGGAAAAGGAGAGGTTGTCAGAAGTGATACACTAGAGAAGAAAGGGTGATTGAAAAAATGGAATAGACAATTAGTAAATCAGGACTTAGGTGATCTGGAGTTTAAAGCATATCAGCCTAAGAAAATAGAATTAGGAGAAAAAGATTAGGACTTCAGAGAGGAAATAAAATGCTTCCTCAGCTCTGACTTAATCAGCCTGAGGGTTTTATAGTCATGATTTGTTTCTTTCTACTTCCTTCTTTTAGAGACCTCTTAAATATTTTAAAGGCCTTGCACATTCTCCTTTAAACAGAAACTCCAATAGAGAAAAGGCTAGGGCTTGATCTTTCAATAATTTTAAGTTACCATTTGCTGCCCACATTCTTAGGACAAAATTTTGAGTTATATTTCCTTAGGGTGAAATTAGAACATTATTTTCTTAAGGAGTCTGGTTCTTCAAGAGGTAGGATTTTTGCTTGGCTAAGTGTTGTGTTTTCAGTATGCCTTATACTTCAGAGTCCTTCAAAAGGGACAATGGTAAATGTTCCTCACATTAAACTTTAATGTTATGACTATTAAGAATGAAATTTTATAATTTCAATGAGCCCTACCATGTACATTCCTCAAAGCACCTATCCAAAGGATTAACAAATAAACAACCAAGCCCCATGTGTTAGAATGGAATTTTATACATTTTAAAGATACACAATATTTGATATATTGTTAAAAAGGTAAGAACTTGGGATCATCAACAAAGTTAAGGGTGAGAACAGTGGTTCTTAATTTGGGTTAATTTTGCCCCTTAGAGACATTTAACAGTAACTGGAGGCATTTTTAGTTGTCACTAAAATGCTTGTGGTACTAGCAATTAGTGGGTAGAAAGCAGGAATATGGCTAAATGATTGTCAAAACACCACTCCCCTCAACTCAGACCCAAAACTATCTGATCTAAAATGTCAATAGTTCTGAAGTTGCAAAACCAGGGTCTAGAGGATGGTTAAAAGATATGTTTCCAAAGTACACAGTAGCACACTATTGCAGACTTCATTTGGACTGTGGGCTGTGTCTAGGGATCCTAGGAGCCCTGTTCCTATGGAAAACCTATCACTAAGTTGACTGAAATCAAAGGGTAAACCTTGAGGCTGCTAGTCCTAACTGACAGTGGAACTTACTTAATTAAACATACAAGCAGAATTGGAAATAAGAACAAATAATATTATGTGTAATCTATAGGTTTATATCAGCTGTGACCAACTCATGATCCATGAGTCAAATGGAGCTCAGAATATGGTCTTTAATTAAATTTCAGTATGAGAGTTTAGAAAGCTGCCTCCTTCTTGCTAATTTTCTGATATGAAACACACACACACACACACACACACACAATTGTTTTCCCATTGGAAATATTTTGTACAATAAAGTAATTAGTTGGAGTTGTATACATTTAGTCTTTCCCTTTGGGAATTAGTAAAGTAAAAGAGAATTGAATATGTTTTTGTTTCCTGTTAAATGATATGCTTTCTTGGTATTGGTGTTTTTTTAAATTCTATTGTAGTGTTTAGTTATATTTAAATGATCATTTATCATTTTTTAAAGATATATTTTAAAAATATTTTGTTAAATGTCACTTTAAATAGTTTTATTTTACATAAATTGGTTCTCATGCAAAAATGCTAATTAAGGGTATCAATAACTATGAGTCATAGGAATCAGTATCTCTCTCAGGTGGACCATTAGAGGGGTTGAGAATACTCCAGTTTTGGGATAATAAACTTATTCGGTATAGTGATGGCAATAAACTAGTATTTCCTGGAAATTTCCAACATTTCTATCTTTCTGTTTCAACTTTTATTTTAGATACAGAGGGTACATGTACAGATTTGTTACATTGGAATTATTGCATGATGCTGAGGTTTGCAGTACAGATCCCATCTCCCAGGTATTAAGCACAGTACCTGATAGGTAGTTTTGTAACCCAG
Organism: Piliocolobus tephrosceles; assembly: GCF_002776525.5. Taxonomy (NCBI): domain Eukaryota; kingdom Metazoa; phylum Chordata; class Mammalia; order Primates; family Cercopithecidae; genus Piliocolobus; species Piliocolobus tephrosceles. The sequence goes on along the minus strand of NW_022305367.1, from coordinate 11,120 downwards.
CCCCCGCTTCACCCTCTAGTAGTCCACAGTGTCTACTGTTCCCATGTTTATGTCCATGTGTACTCAATGTTCAGCTCCCACTTATAAGTGAAAACATGAAATATTTGGTTTTCTGTTCCTGTATTAATTTGCCTAGGATTATGACCTCCAGCTCCATCCATGTTGCTGTAGAGAACATGATTTCATTCTTTTTTATGGCTACACAGTATTCTGTATATGTATAACATTTTCTTTACCCATTCCATCATTGATGGACACTTGGGTTGATTCTATGTCTTTGTTATTATGATGAATGCAGTGATGAACATACAAGTGCAAGTATCTTTTTGGTAGAATTATTTTCTTCTGGGTATATATCCAGTAATGGGAATGCTGGGTTGAATGGGGGCTCTTTTTTAAGTTATTTGAGAAATCCACAAACTGCTTTCCACAGTGGCTGGACTATCCCTTATGAACATAGACACAAAAATTCTCAGCAAAGTACTAGCAAATTGAATCCAGCAGCACATCAAAATTAATATACCACGATCAAGTAGGCTTTATTCCTGGGATGCAAAGCTGATTCAACATAGGCATATCAAGAAATGTTGATTTATCATTTATTTTATTGATTTACTACATTATTTACCAATTTAATGATTCACCACATAAACAGAATCAAAACCAAAACCATATGGTCATCTCAATAGATGCAGTAAAAGGTGCATATTAATAAAGTACAATATCCCTTCATGATAAGAAACCTTCAACAGACTAGGTACCAAATAAATATACCTCAATATAATAAGAGCAGACTGGGTGTTGTGGCTTACGCCTGTAATCCCAAAACTTTGGGAGGTTGAGGGAGCAGATTGCTTGAGCTGAGGAGCACAAGATCAGCCTAGGAAACATGGTAAAACACTGTCTACACAAAAAATACAAAAATTAGATTGGTGTGGTGGTCCACACCTGTAGTCCCAGCTACTTGAGGGGCTTAAGTGGGAGGATCACTGGAGCTCAGGAGGTCAAGGCTGTGGTTAGTGGTGACCATCACACTGCACTCCAGTCTAGGTGACAGAGTGAAACCCTGTCTTGAAAAAAATAAAAGTAATAAGAGTCATCTATGATAAACCTACAGCCAATATCATATTGAATGGGCAAAAACTCTAACCATTCCCCTGGAGAACTGGAACAAGACAAGGATACCCACTCTCACCACTCCTATTCAACGTAGTACTGGAAGTTCTAACCAGAACAATCAGGCAAGAGAAAGAAATAAAAGTCATCAAAATAAGAAGAGAAGCAGTCAAACAATTTCTTTTCACTGATGATATGATTCTATACCTAGAAAATATTAAAGACTCTACCAAAAGGTTCCTCGAATTTATAAACAACTTTAGTAAAGTTTCAGGATACAAAACCAGTGTACAAAAATCAGTAGCATTCCCATACACCAATAATGACCAGACTGAGAGCGAAATCAAGAACACAATCCTATAAACAATAGCTACAAAAAAATGAAATACCTAGGAATACAGCGAATCTAGGAGGTGAAAGATCTCTACAAGGAGAACTATAAAAACTGCCAAATGGAAAAATACTGTATGCTTATTATGGATAGGAAGAATCAATATTGTAAAAATGGCCATACTGCCCAAAGCAATTTTCAGATTCAATGCTATTCCTATCAAACCACCAATGTCAATCTTAACAAAATTTTTCAAAAAACTATTCTAAAATTCATATGTAACCAAAAAGAGCCTGAATAGCCAAAGCAATCCTAAGCAAAAAGAATAAAGCCAAAGGCATCACATTACCCAACTTCAAACTATATTATAAAGCCACAGTAACGAAATCAGCCTGGTACTGGTTTAAAACAAAAACAAAAACAAAATAAACAGACACATTGACCAATGGAACAGAATAGAAAACTCAGAAATAAAGCCACACACCTACAAGGTGATCTTTGACAAGGCTGATAAAAACAAGCAATGGGGAAAATAGTCCCTATTCAATAAAAAGTACTGGGATAACTGGTTAGCCATGGGCAGAAGATCAAAGCTAGACCCCTACTTTTCACCATATGCAAAAATTAACTCAAAATGGATTAAATATTTAAATGTAAGACGTCAAACTATAAAACTCCTGAAAGATAACCTAGGAAATACTCTTCTGAACACTGACCTTGGCAAAGAATTTTCAACTAAGTCCTCAAAAGCAATTGCAGCAACAACAAAAGAATAGACAGGTGAGACCAATTAAACTAAAGCGCTTCTGCAAAACAAAAGAAACTATCAACAGAACAAACAACCTACAGAATGGGAGAAGATATTAGCAAACTATGTATCTGACGAAGGCCTAATATCCAGAATCTATAGGGAACTTAAAAATTCAACAAGCAAGAGACAAATAACCCCATTTTAAAAATGGACAAAGGATATGAATAAACACTTCTCAAAGGAAAACATACAGGCAGCCAACATATATAGCTCAGCATCACCAATCATTAGAGAAAATGCAAATAAAAACCACAATGAGATACCATCTCAAACTAGTCAGAATTGCTATTATTAAAAAGTGAAAAAACAAAACAGGTGCTGGTGAGGCTGCAGAGAAAAGTGAATATTCCATAATTTTTAAATGTTTCTTAACCTTCAGACTATACTGTTTTTTTAAGAATTACAGATATCTAAGTTTTTGGTTATATCATGCTGCACAAGTACACATTCCAAGGTGTTTTGTTTGGATGGGGGGGTGTTTGAATTTGGTGTTTTGTTTTGCTTTCAACTGAGGGGAAAGAAAAAATATAGAAGCTGTTTCAAAATTGCACAGGGAAAAGTACAGATAAGTAATAAGAAGTGCCTGAAAAATTGATGTTTAAGTAATCTGGGTGAATCATCAACACCAGCCTAGCACATGTTCTTCTGCTTTGACAGGAATCAGCAGAGTATTAGTGAAAAGGATCACACAGTTACACTCAGAGTTGTTGATATCCCGTCAAGAAATAAAAACAAGTGTGTTCTTTCTTTATTCAGTTAATCATTTTTAGTTTGATGTATACTTTTCCAAACACATACAATTCCACTGAGAATCTGTTTCCATAGCTTATTTTCTAAAGTGAGAAGGATTTTGAGTTTGGCCTCTCTCAAGTAGAAAACTAGTCTGTCAAAGTTTAGGATAAATCTATAGAACAAAATATCTTTATATAAGCATTTCTTGGAACAAAATTATATTTAAATATGTCCTTTATTAATTGTCCTATGTTCAGCTCTTTCTCTCTGCTAAGTGCTCAACATCTATTACTTCTAATCTTGTAAACATGTGAAAAATCAAATACATACTATTATTATTATTGTTATTATTATTATCTTGACATTTCAGATCAAGAAACCAGAGCACAGAAAAGCTAAATTACTTGCTTAACACCAAATAGCTAAGTGGCAGAGCCAAGGATGAACCCAGGTCTACCTGATTCCTGAATCTGCACCCTCACTGTTTACACTCTAGTACCTCTCAAGGGGGAAGCATGGCTGTGGATGTCAGTACAGGAAAACAATCTGGATAATACCTGAAAGTTAATTAATGTGTAGGAACTATGCTAAAGTTATTCCTATTAATTGGGGTGTCAGAGAAACTATAATAAATGCTATACGGAATTCTTAGGAATGAATATTTATATATTGGTATAAAGTTTAGTCATTTTCAGAAAAGCAAGCAATTTCAAATTCACATCCGTGTTCTCTATTCTTTGTATATTAGGACAATTTTTACTAATTAAAAATGCTGTAGGTTGGTGTGGAAGCAAAGATGATATATCTAAATTTTTAGAGAAAGAAATGGTATCTAACTAAGGAAAGATGGCCACAACATTTGGAATTCTGGCTTTGTTCTGCTTTGATCCTTTGCCGCATCAAGTTGCCTCATCTACCCTGGATTTCTGCCTCTTCCTGGCACTAGTCTCCCTCCTCCATTCCTGATTCTGCCTTAAAATCTCAGAAAACTAGAATTAGACGTTACACAAACCTCTCCATCGGACCTTTGCACATTCAAGACAACACTCGGTTGTTTCATCAGTATGCGTGAATAGTAGATAGCAACTAAAGAGTCATGTAAGTCTCTTTGTATGTCTAATAAACTTTCAAATATCAGTGCAATCAAAATTCATATCCGTATTCAAGATATTATGAACACATACCAGAGGGAAGATATGCCAAAAAAGCTTAATTTCGATTTTCTAAAAGACTTAGAGAACCAGCATGAGCAAACATGTTACTTTCTAAAATTTTTAAAGATCTCAGTGCCCAGACTTGGATTAACAATAATCTAATTGGTCCACATATGACCTTCTTTTATGTATGTATGCATACGTAATTGAAACTTATGCGATTGTTCACGTTAATGTAATAAACATTTGTGAACATACTACCCAAAATGAAGGTCAAGTTCTTGACTATAATTCATTTCTAGCTTTATGGTCTTCACCTCTGCTTCCTCCATCACACCTGCTTCCTCGATCTCTTTCATCCAAAGAAATCATTATCTGCATTCTTGAGTTCATTATTCTCTTGCTTTCCTTTTTATGTTTTTTTTAAACTTAAATGTTTTAATAGAGCATATGATTTTAGTTGTTTTTAACTTTATTAAAAAGCATACATTGCTATGGATAATAATTTAGGATTACTTTTCATTTAACAATATACTATTCATGTTTATTATATAATAAATTTTGCTATAATTTGTTCAAATTGATTGTTTTTCCATATTCCATCATATAAATATGCCATATATTCATCAACTCTCCTGTTGATGAGCATACATGTTGTTTCTAAGGTTTTTCTGTTGTGAACAGTGTTGCTATAAACATTCTACATGTTTTCTGATATACATGCATCTGAGTTTCTCTCAGCATTATAGATAGAATTAGAATTGTTGGTTGGTTCATAGAGTGTGTCAACATCTAAACTGATAAGATAATGTGAAAGTGGTTTTAGCATTTTACAGCCCCACAAGCAATTTATAAGAGATATAAGGTGTATATCTCTCATACACTGCATACACTAAAGCTTTTTAACTTTTTGCCAATATAAAGTGATTAATGTGAAACCTCATAGTAGTCTTGATTTACATTGCCCTCACTTTGGATGAGGTCAAACATCTTATAACGTGTTTACTAGACATATGTGTTTCCTCTGATGTGAAATGCCTTTTCATGCATTTGCCCCATGTTTTTTTCTTTGAGTTGCTGATGTTTTATCTACTAATTTGTATTTCTTTAGCTAGTCTTCATAAAATGTCCTTGTTGGCTGTGTTTATTGCTGATTACTTCTCCCCATTTATAACATGTTTTCACTTAGGATTATTTTTGACAAGCCAAATTTCTTAATTTTAATATTGTTAAATATTGTCAGTGCTTTTTTGTGCTTAAAATATGTTCACCAATATGTTCTACTAAGATGCTCACAGTTTGTTTTTAATATTCAAGTCCTTAATTTATCTGGAGATGATTTTATTTTTGCAGATAGCCATTTTTCCTGTTCCATTTTTTGAATCCTCCCACATTTTCTTACTGATAAGACAGGCCACTTCTGCTGTACTTAAATAGGAATGCATAAGTTTACTTCTTGATTTTCTGTTCTATTTCATCAGCCAGTTTTCTATCCCTATGCCACTTACACACTATCTTTATTAGTAGAGTTTATAATTAAGTCCTGATAACTTGTGTGAAGAAAGATACAATACATTGTTTATTTATACAATAAAATATGAAACAAGAGTAAAAATAAATGAATTATAGCTACTTACAACTGTAAGTGTACATGTATACATATGTACAACTATATGTGTTTGTATATATGTGTGTGTGTATGTACATATATATGTATATATATATAGTTGTACGTAGCTGTAGCTTTCACATCCAAGCAAAGAAAACTTCCCACATATTAATTTTTTCTTACAAGGGATAAAAGCGATGATTGTTTCTAGTAAAAGTGATGGGTACTTTTAGATTTGAAGCTGAAGGCTGCATGTAGTATGATTCAATCTCTCAATGGGTATTACAGCTTGACCTATGTGTATCTGTAGAATGGACAATCTCAATGTGCAGCATAGTGAAGATGGATGCGTTCTTGGGTGAAGAGCCCCAAGCACTGGAAACACTACCAAAACAGTTTTTGGCCAAGGCTTTTCCTTCAGCACCCAGGGACAAGCAGCTTTAAGAGTCACTTCTGAGATTATAATTCACTGGCCATGAGCAATTGGAAGAGAAGTAGGGAGGGTAATTCTTGATGCTAGTAAATCTTTATCTATGTTTCTGGGCTCTTAGTTCCTACAAAACTGATACACTGTGTTATTTTAGTCCTAAAGACACCTAGGTGAGCAAATGTATCACCAAATGAGGGGGGTAAGCATTGATTGTCTCACTCAAAACACCTGATGGGAGGAAGTACAAGCAGCATTCTAGGACCACTACTTTATTTTATTTTTTCTTCTTGAGAAGAAGGTATTAATCCGATCTTGTCAGGTACTTTCTATTCCTCCTTCTTCAAAAGCTAACCCCAAGGAAGGACAGAGGATCAAGTAACTAAGATGCTCTATCTATTTGGCACTGAATATGTTTCTCTCTCTGTCTCTCTCCTCTTCCCCACATCCACCCCTGCAATCTATTCCCCCAGCATAAAAAGAGCATTATATTTCCCATTATTTTATGGTAGAAACTGTTCTTAAGTCTTACCTCTTATTTGACCTTAGTAAGGCAAATCCTCATGTCAAAAACTAATCATCATGGCAGAAGAAAAATACTGATAAGGAAAAAAATCTCATAATATTTTAAAATATTATCCCACTACTTAGGGAGCAAATGTCTTATAATACATTTTATGACTGCTTATGGTATGCTATTGTGTAGAAACATTATAGTTAAACACCACTGAACAAGTCCAACTCCTTCATTCTCTAATGAATTTGTTGGGACCCTAAGAGATAAGATAGAGTGATTTTCCCAATAGTGCTCCATTTATTCTGTATTACCTTTTCTCCCCTCCATTGCACCCAATTTTCTAAGAGGTGTGTCCAGATATCTGTCTACTAGGCTAATTAAAGGCAAAATAGTGAAATCAATAAAACAAATATGACCGACCTTGCAAGTTCATACACCCTCTGTCCCTCCCTTTGCATTTCTGTTTATACCGGCTATTTGGTACCCTCAAATTTCAACACATACCTCTCTCCCAATTGAACTATTTTCAAAACCTTAAACTACAATTAATAAAATCTTATGACGCAATATATTACTTCAAACTAGAACCTTTTCATGAACATCTTGCATTCCAAAAATTCAAATAAAATTCCCTGACCTGGCTCAAATTTGAAGTCAGTACCAAAAAATTTACTGCAGCACTACAATTTTTGTGCTGCTGTCATACCTGTGAGATACTGTGGGTTCAGTTCCAGACCATCACACCAAAGTGAGCCACATGAACTTTTTGATTTCCCAGTGCACACAAAAGTTATGTACATAATATGCTATAGACTAAGTGTACAATCACATTATATCTAAAAAATAATTTAAGTACCTCAATTAAAATACTATATTGCTAAAAAAAAAAAAAGCTAAGTATCCAATCTTCAGTGAGTCATAATGGTTTTGCTCATGGAGGGTCTTGTCTGGAGGTTGATGCCTGCTGACTGCACCAACCATCAACCATCAACCATCAGAGTGGTGGTTGCTGAAGGTTCTGGTGTCTGTGACAAATTCTTAAGTAATAAAACAAGTTTGTGTCGCTTATTGACTCTTTCATTAAAGATTTGTCTATCGTATGTGAAGCTGTTTGATAGCATTTTTATTCACAGTGAAACTTCTTTCAGAGCTGGAGTCAGTATTCTCAAACACTGCTGCTGCTTTATCAACAAGGTTTATGTAATATTTGAAGTTTCTTGTTGTCATTTCAACAATGTTCACAGCATCTTCACCAGGAGTATACCACTTCCTTTTCTCATGCATCAGACGTAACTCCTAATCTAAGTTTTATTATGAGATTGCAGCAGTTCAGTCAGATCTTCAGACTTCACTTTTAATTCTAGTTCTCTTGCTATTTCCACCTTATCTGCAGTTACTTTCTCCACTGAAGTCTTGAATCTCTCAAAGCTATCCATGAGGGTTGGAATCAACTTCTTTCAATCCCTTAATAATGTTGATATTTTGACCTCCTCTCATGAATCATGAATGTTCTTCATGGCATCTGGAATGGCGAATCCTACCCAGAAGGTTTTCAATTTACTTTGCCAGATCCATTGGAGGAGTCACTATCTATTGTAGCTATAGCCTCATAAAATGTATTCTTAAAGTGTCAGTCATAGAAAATCAAAATTACTCCTTGATCCATGAACTACAGAATAGATATTGTGTCACAAGGCATAAAAACAACATTAATCTCCAAGTATATTTTCCTTAGAGCTATTGGGTGACCAGGTGCATTGTCAATGAGCAGTAATATTTTGAAAGGTTAGATCTGGACAGTGGGCTCAAAATATTCAGTAAACCATGCTGTAAGCAGATGTGCTGTCATACTGGCCTTGTTTTTTCATTTACAGAGCACAGGCACAGTAGATTTAGCATAATTCTTAAGGGCCCTAGGATTTTCAGAATGGTCAATAAGCATGGGCTTATTGTCACCAACTGCATAAGCCCCTAGCAAGAGAACTTGCCTTTTGAAGCTTTGAAACCAGGCATCAACTTCTCCTCTCTAGTTATGAAAATCCTAGACAGTGTCTTCTTCCAATAGACGGCTGTGGCTGTTTTGTCTACATTGAAAGATTATTGTTTAGTGTAGCCACTTTCATCAATTCTCTTAGCTAGATCTTCTGTATTACTTGCCACAGCTTATACATCTCCACTTGTTGCTTCACCTAGCACTTTTATGTTGTAAAAACAGCTTCTTTCCTTAAACTCATGAACCAACCTCGGCTAAGTTCAAACTTTCCTTTTTCAGCCTCCTCAACTCCCTCAGCCTTCATAGAATTGAAGAGCATTAGGGTCTTGCTCTGGATTAGGCTTTGATTTAAGTGAATGTTGTGGTTGGTTTGATCTTTCCACTGAAATTCTCTCCTACCAGCAATGACTGTTTCATGTTTTTATCATTTGTATGTTCACTGGAGTAGCACTTTTAATTTCCTTCAATAACTTTTCTTTTTTTTTTTTTTTTCTTTTGCCTTCACCACTTAGCTAACTGTTTGCTGCAAGAGGTTTAGCTTTCAGCCTGTCTAGGCTTTCAACATGCCTTCCTCACTAAGCTTAATTATTACTAGCTTTTGAATTAAAATCAGAGATGTGCAAATTTTCCTTTCACTCAAACACCTAGAGGCCACCGTTGAGTTATTATTTGGCTTAATTTCAGTATTCTTGTGTTTGAGTGAATAGGAAGGTCTAAGGAAAGGGAGAGAGATGGGGGAACACCCAGCCAGTGGAGCAGTCAGAGCACACATAACATTAATTGAGTTCACTCTCTTATGTGGGTCCAGTTTGTGTCACCCCCAAACAATTGAAATAGTAACATCAAAGATCACTTATCACAGATCACCATAACAGGTATAATAATAATGAAGAGATTGAATATTGTGAGAATTACCAAAATGTGACACAGGAAGTGAGCACATGATGTTGGAAAATGGCCACAACAGACTTGCTTGACACAGCGAAGCCATAAAGCATCCATTTGTAAAAATGCAGCATCTGCAAAATGCAATAAACTGAAGCACAATTAAACAAGATATGCCTGCTTTTTCAGGTCACACATATACTCCAGTCATATTTGTAACATTTTTAATGTATTGGGGTTGCAGATTTATCATAGCCAGTCCTAATACAATAGAAAGTTTCATTAGATATTTAATTATAATATTAACTAAATGGATACTGTCCCAACTAAAATAACATTATTCTTGAAATATAAAAACATTCATTTAGAAAAGAAAGATCTGCTTTTTAGATAATAAGGTTCTTTAAATTGTTATAAATAATTTTTTAAATTAATATAATACCTATAAATAAGAAATTTAGTAAATCTGATTTTACAATAATTACAGTAATGAGCAAAGCAGCCCTATCCTCTTAAACATTTACAGGCTTGGAAGTAATTGTTTTGTGAAGGGTTGTATGTTAATTAGAGAATTATAGCACATTAAACATGATGCCTTATAAACATATGTTTTAGTTTTTCTTTTCCCACTTTGTCACATTAATATGGTAGTAACCAGAATTAGTAACATAGAAAGCCAAATCTAACAAGCCAAAGTCAAATTAGACTAAATCAATCAAATATATTCCTAATATTAGAAAACGTATATTTGCTGCTATGTATTTCAAAGGACTAATTAAAAATACTCGTCCATTGCTTTTTCCCCTATTGCTCTTCTTCTTCCATCATTGAAAATCAGGGCCAGTCACTGTGATTTTATGATTGCTCTTCTGAAAGTTTCACAGGATAAAAGCACTTGACCTACATTTTTCTTTAGGCTGTTCCTTCTGAAACCTGAAAAAAAAAAATCAGAGTTCACAGTAAGAACGATAATTGTTCCCGCACCACCTATACCTTTATTCTCAGGGTTCTGCAATCAACTGTGATAGCATTTGAAGACACTAATCAGTGAGACTCTGAGATTATTGATTCCAGAAAAGGTGCATGAATGATTTCCTTTCCATTTCTTTATATCTGTGTGTAGCTCCAAATAGAACATTCAGAAACATCAATGACTCAAAACCTCCTACGAATAGATGTAACTCGTAATACATAAAAAAGTAGAAAGCATGATGGAATTTGTGTTATACCGTTAAATTTACACTTGTTTTTGAGAGAGGCTCTGGTTCAAGGCACACTAGGCACAAAAGTTCTTTCCTTTCCTATCAAGAACCAAAGACCTTGAGGGTAGTGGGGGTCTGGCTACAAGCTCTCCCACAGTTCTTTTTTGGTTAGACCCTTTGATATGCCAACTTGAACCCTAAGAAGACCAGCCTAGAGATCTACATCTGAGACATAAGAGAGATTCATGTCTCATCATGTACACAGGAATCACAGGTCAGTATAAAATATACAGAATCAAATCAAAACCACAATGAGATACCATCTCACACCAGTTAGAATGGC
>NW_022305366.1:3915-5646 GCF_002776525.5 Piliocolobus tephrosceles | reverse complement strand
ACAGTGGCAAGATCATCACTCCCTGCAGCCTCCAATTCCCAGGCTTCAGTGATCCTCCAACCTCAGCCTTCTGAGTAGCTGGAACTATAGGAATGCATCACTATGCCCAGCTAATTTAAAAAAATTGTAGAGATGGGGGTCTCACTATGTTGCTTAGACTGAGGATCATCTTAACTAAATCCTTTTTTTCTCCCTTTTTAAAACTCCATGTTGGGCTTTCTATAGATGGGCTATCTGAATCTTGGTGGATGCAAACTGCTTCTCCCTACCCAGGTACAGTTTTGACTTCTGGATTCCCCACCTCCCGTCCCTCAGATGCCATTGCGCTTGGCACAGCCATTCACATCACAGGCACAGCTGCTCCTGCTGCATATTTCTGCTTTCAGAGTCATACTAAATATCACAAGAAGTGGTGTGTAGTTCAGTACATAATGATTTGAGGGATTTCAACATGAGGCCCAAACTGTGTTCTCTTGCAGAAAACTAAAACCTGCAGACTTTGCAAAGTTGGCCATTTTGCTGACCCCTTGCCAAAAAAGAACCAAGCAGAAATGCAAGAAATGTAAGGATATTTTACCTAGTTCTTCCCTTTCCATAGATGATGCATGCTGGAGAAAATAGTGACTCAGTCAACAACAAATCCATCAGAAAGGATTTTTTGTCTTAGATCCACACAAGGACCAGTGGGGCCGAGGAAGTTAAGATGTGACATTCTTTGGCAATACAACCCATAATACTCATAGCTTCCATGAATTTGCTCCACTAGGCTTTGTGCTGGGTGCCGTTATAAAAACACCTTCCATTTGTTGAGCCATGTGCCCAGCCTGTACTGAATGTTTTATATATTTAATCTCATTTTGTTCTTGCAACCACACTGGGTGTTATAGCCTTCATTTGAAGGTGAAAGACCCACCCCTAAGTCTACCTGATAATAAGGTCCATGGATTTGTCTATGATACCAGGATGCCAATCTGAGCTGTGCCAGGAGCAAGTGCCTTCTGCCATGCTCTGGGATGGTGACACTGAGGGAAGCTACTTTAGGTAAGGTAGGAGATGGAGAACTTCAGAGGGTCCCAGCCGCCACCAACATGGCCAAGTTGGCATCATCTGTCTATGGAATAGGCAGGGAAGAGTAGATCTATTTGGAAAGTAAGCTCTGGCAAATTTCAAAGACTTGGTGAACTTGCAAGGAAAAGCTCTTTTTTTTTTTTTTTGGCATGGGCTGTAGGGAGGGCTCCTGGGCCTTGACACTGGTGGCTCAGGAATGTGGCCAAAGTGCGTAGGCAATACAAGTTCCTGTAGCAACTTTGGCCTGGGTGACAAGGTGGAAAGAGCATCAGTACGGGTCACCAGGGAGTTTCCAATACTCCCCAAGGGCAAAAGGTAGAAAGGTAAATGTCCTGGTTTGTCTTTCTCTCCCTTCCTTCCTTCTTCAATCTCTCCCTTCTTCCTTTTTTCTTTTATCTATCTCTGCCTGTCTTTCACTATCTCTCTCTTAATCTTTATTTTTTGTCCATCCATTTCCATCCATCTGTCTGTCCATCCATCCATCCATTTCTCCATCCATCTATTCATCTATCCGTCCATCATTCATCTATTCACCCATCATCCATCCATCCATCCATCTGTCCATCCACCCATGCATCCATCCATCCACCCATCCATCTATCCGTCCATCCATCAATCCATCCATCCATCCATCCATCCATCCATCCATCCATCCATCCATCC
>NW_022305366.1:0-3905 GCF_002776525.5 Piliocolobus tephrosceles | reverse complement strand
TCCATCCATCCATCCATCCATCCATCCATCCATCCATCCATCCATCCTCCATCTATTTATCTACCTTATCCATTCATCCATCTGTCCCTGTATCCATCTATCCATCTATATACTCATCTCTGGCTTGTAATAGAAGGTCTTTAGGGGAGAGAAACATCTCCTGAATGCTTAGTTTTTCCAAGACTGGCTTTAGTGACAGTCATTGCCAACTTCTCAGGGCTGACTTGCTGAGTCAGGACCTCAGCCTCCTCATCTGTAAAGTGGTGGGGTAGGACCCAATGACCCTGAGGGTCCATTTGAGCTCAAACGTCCTATGAGTCTATGATTTTTTTGACTTCAGAGTCCAGAAATCTCCAGATCATGGCCCCTAAGGAGATGCCAGTGTTCCTTTCCAGCTTGCAAACCTGTTTTGCAGCCACAGATGGGCCTCCAGGGCAGCAGGGAAGCCGGGAGCCAAGAGGCTGCCTTGTGCGAATGAGCGATCTGTGCAAGGATGATTTGTGAGGGCAGAGCGGAGGGCAGCAGGGCTGGGGTTTCCCGGGGCTGCTGGCGCACTCCGACATCTGCTATTTTTCACTCCAGTGAGACTGATTTGCTCCAGATGGGCCCCTGCAGACTGTTTTTGGCTGTGCTGGGAAGTGTGGCGGCTGGCTGTGTTTCATCTCTGAGCCCTCTAAGAGACAGCAGAGCATGTGTTAACTGCTTCAGCTAAAAGGCCAGCAGATTCTACAAGAGGCCCCCAATTCCAAATGATCCCTTCTAAGCAGATGGATTTTTATTTCCCTGAGGCAATACTCTCACTTCAAAGAAAGGTCTGCTCTGGATCTCATGGAGAAATACCTGGTTTGGTGGGCCTGAGTTGGGAAAAATCTTTCAACTGGAGGGAAGATTGTTTTATAGGGTTAAGTCAGTCCTTTGGCTCAGTGTCTGTGGCTCTTCTCTAGCTAACAGGAACTTTGACCTTACTGAAGGGGACCCTACTACCTTTCATAGACTCAAACATTACTAGCAAGACCTTTTTAGGAAGCTTCCTCTATAAGCCTTAGCTGATTAAGCCCTTCCCTTGGGGGTCAAATCCAGTGACTGTCTGTGTCTTTATTTCACAAAGGAGCTTGACAGAGGATAAAGACTTCCTTGGCCAGGAGTCAGGAAACTTGATTTGGAAGCATGAACCTGTTGCTTCCTGGCTGAGTGATCTTGGACGGGTTGTTTGACTCTCCATCGCCTCCATTTCATTTGTAACTTATGATGCTAGTATCTTTTCAAAGTCTGATGCTCACTGGGTCTATAATTTTTAGTTTTCTCAGAGATAAGCATTGCTGGGAGTAGTGGGGACCAGCTTTTCAAACATAAAGAATCCAGGGACAATGTCACAGTTTTTGCAAGACCCAAGGACAACTCTTATTTGTATGGGCCTTTGTCAGGGCAACCCACAGATACACTGAACAATGGTGAGGGTCCTGGGTTCTGACCTTGAGGGGCTCAGCCAACAGAGGTAGGCCAATGCAGACCCCTGTGGCACCTTTGGCCTGGATGATAGATGAAGACTTGACTTCCACTGTGGGTTTTTCCTCCACTAACTTTACCAGATAGCTTTTTTTCCTTCTTTCTTTTTTTCCCTCTATTTCCTTCATCCTAGTCCATTTGTGCTGCTAATGGACAATAGAAAAATACCATAGATCAAGTGGCTTAAACAAAAAGCCATTCATTTCTCACAGCTCTGGAGACTGGAAGTTGCTGGCAGATTCAGTGTCTTGTGAACGCCTGGTTTCTGGTTCACAGATGTCTGTCTTCTGTCTGCGTCTCCCAAGACAGGGAGCAGAGAGCTCCCTGGGGTTTCATTTTTAAGGGCACTAATCCCATTTGTGAGGGTTCAACAAAATTGAACACACATAGGCTCTTATTAAATATTTAGATTTACATAGGAGCAAACCATCATGCCTGAAAATGCTTTGAGATATTTGCAGGGAAAAAGGAAAAGAGAAAGGAGAGGGAAAGTTGAAGAGAGGGAAGGAAAGAGGGGAGGTATGGTAGATTCATACCATGTCTATTTAGCTAAGCTGGATTTCTGTTTCCTGGAATCCCCTTCTGCTATGGTTTGAATGTGTCCCCCAAAAGTTCATGCATTGGAAAGGTGAGAGGTGAGACCTTTGGGAGGTCATTGGGTCATGAGGGCTCCGCCTTCATGAATAGATTAATACACTAATGGATTATCAAGGGAGTGGGTTAGTTATCATGAGGGTAGGTCTGCTGTAAAAAGCCATGTTGGCTGTCTCCTGTGAGCCCTTCTCACTCTGTGTTGCCTTCTGCCATGTTATGTTGCAGCACGAGTCCCTCATCAGAAGCTGGCCAGATGTATCTGCTGGATCTTGGACTTTCCGACCTCTAGAAGCCAAGCCAAAATAAACCTCTTTCCTTTTAAAATTACTCAGTCTTGGGAATTCTGTTATAGCAACAGAAAACAAACTCAGACAGCTTCCCTGCTTAGTTCTGGCTTAACCTGGGCCATAAGGGACATTGTACATAATATTTGGAAGGTGGATGTGAAACAGCAGCCATATTCTTGATTCACTTGGAAGGTGAGTGCAGGCATGGGACCCTGTTGCAGCTCATGTAGGCTGGCACTGATCTATGCTTCAACTAATTGGCTTCAGCTTCTCTGATTCCTGGGCCAGGTGTGCATTTGGCTCCATAAGGAAGGACACCTGCTTCTTTCTCCTGTAGATCAGCCCCATCATTGAAGGTGGAGACTTACAGATGATGAGACACCAGTGCATGGTCCAGCCCATCCTTGTGGGTTGCAGATTGTTTTTGCTCTTTTCTACTTTATATTCATCTTCCCTTCCCAGACACCCACCCCGTGGTCTTCTGCACTAGCCACAGCAGCAACAGCTGGAGCATGACCCAGGCGTTGATTTTTCGAAAAAGTTCCCCATGGGCTCTGGGGGAACATTACCTATGTGCCATGTCTGGAGGGCAAAGAGAAAGAGGAAAGGAGGAAGTAGTTAGAGATGGTGGCTGGGATTTCTAAGAGCTGGAGGATAAAATGTGAGAGTCAAGGAGAGGGGTTCAGGATTGAGTGCAGGGATGGAGAATATGTTGGGTCCACTCCTCTTTGGAGGACTTAAGGACCCCTTGGGTTGTGTAGCATACCCCTCTGCTACTCCTTAAAAGGAAAAAGGCAATTTCTGATACCAACCAGCAGAGCAGGGGAATTGACACATGCCACTTCGGACCATCATAAATGATATCTTTCTGTTTTCCTCCATGCCATGGCCAGGAAATCTGAGATGACTCTGTCAAGAGTTTTCAGCCTCTCTAGAGGGTAGAATGGTGTTGCAGAATACTGGGAAGGAGACCGTATTCCCTGTTTGTTAATGTGTATAGCATCCTGAGGTCAAAGATGGATACTTGGCTCAGCAGGATAAAGAATTACAGTCTCTAGTATCTGCTGGTTGCTAACTGCTTTTGGAAACCCAGGCTATTCCCGGCTTTTACTATCCCAAAGGGCAACAGTATGTCTATAAGCAAGGTCCTTTGGGTCAAGAGCTGAGGAATATAAACAAGGCTGGAACTTTGGGGGAAAAAAACCAAACTGGATATTTCCACAAAAAGGGGAGCTCCAACACATTTTAAGAACTTGAGGATAAGTGCAATGCCACTCAAACCTCACAGCGTCAATGTATTAGTGGATAGACTGGGACCCAGAAGCGCACAGTGAGTAAGGATGAGCTAACACGAATTGTTGGGTTGCTTCTTTAGAAACACCTGGCATTAGATCCATTTCAGAGATGAGGAAACTGAGATATAGAGTGGTTAAGAAACTCATTTAACTGAGATTGTGTCACTGCACTCTAGCCTGGGCGACAGAGCAAGACTTCGTCTCAAAAAAAAAAAAAAAAAAA
>NW_022305364.1:0-5765 GCF_002776525.5 Piliocolobus tephrosceles | reverse complement strand
GGTATGACCCTTGGTGGGGGAAGATGGCAAACAAATAGATAACAAGTATGCAGGAAGGTGGGAAGTAAGTGTCTCAACTTTGCTTTTATTCTTTCTGTATCTCCTGCCAGTGGCTTTCACTGCACTGACAGATACAATCAGAAGCCACAGGGCAAGGAAGGTATTGAGGATCAAGAGCTCTTTCAGGCAATCGTTTTAGTTCAGTTTCCCAGGACACAGAGCAGTGTGGAGAAGAGTGGAGACTGGATCCGGACAGACGAAAGGAAGTTATACCGCATAACACACACGTCAGTTCAATAGCAGAAAGGAGGTCCAGGTAAGTTCATACTTGTTTATATAGAATGATTTCTCCAAAATGGGTAAATGAAAAATTTTAATATCTGCAATCTAGTAGTTTTAATATAAAATATACAATGTGACCATATACTTCTAAATCTACATATGTAATTATTTCAGTGAAAATATATACCTTAAATTGTTAACAATAGTCATTCCTGTAGCAGTAGTTAGTGGATATGGGTAGAAAATTGAGAGGGATTTTATTCATCTGGATTTTGAAGTTTACAATGAGCATGCATTTATGTATCAAATTTATTTAACAAATTAAAATTTTTTACATCAATAAAGTTACAAAAATTCTATAGAGCAGTTGGGCAAGGGGCAAAAACAATATTTATATTATGATAAATAATAATGTATCTTCTAATATATACAATATAGAGAATCAGAATGAGGAAATGATGGAAGCCTGCTTATTAATTATTGAATTATGAATTGAATTTATGAATTGAATTATAAATTGAATTCAACTATGAATTGAATTATAAATTGAATTCAACTGTGAATTAAATTATGAATTATGAGTTATAAATTAAATAACAAGAAATAGGTAATGAGGGTGGCTGTCACCAGTCTAATTCTGAGGTTTGAAAAGTTTTACAGTGGAAAACAGGTACATACATACTTTCAGTAAGTAATGGTGTTTAATTGTATTCAATTTCTCCTAGTTTTTTAAGTGACTGTTCATTTTTTAGGAAATAAACGTTATCTGGACCTAAGTGTTTACTAAACAGGATTTATTTCTTCTGGCTTGGGGTACTATGAAAAAAATCACTGAGATACTAAGGGCACGGTGAACACAAAGGTTGAAAACCTCAGATCTAAAGTATTAAAATCATTCTTGGGCAAATCACAAAATTTCTACGAACATATTTCTAAAGATATAAGCATGTTAACTGTAAACTTATTCTACCTCTAGATGATCAAATGGCACTTCACTCTTTTACTATTTTTTTCTTTCTAATTTTTTCGGGCAGGCAATTCATTTACATGGACTCCTCTTTTATGTAATTTGTATCTAGATGAAATATTTTGGGTCTTATTGAGTGCAAATAGAAAGAGCTAATGCGAACCAATGCCTTTCTCCCGCCATCCACTCAGTTTATTTCCCTAACGTTTGCTAATCACTTGTGACTCATTTGCAAAGAAAATACACGAATATGCATAGTCTAGCAGAAAGCAGGTGTTAAGCATTGTACTGTGAAATTATACTAGTTGATACCATGCACAGGAACATGAACAGAAATATAAAAAGAGGAAATTGCATCAGGTTGTAACGTAGTGCTCAAAACTAGGAATCAGAACATGATCTGTGCCCCATCTAGCTACATCATCATGGGCAATCATTGACTGTTCTGAGCCTCAGTTTTGTTTTCACAGAGAAATGAATCAATCTAACAGTAACTGACCAGTTTCTTGAGGAACTTAAGGACCAGGATAAAATAATACCTAGTTGCAGTTACTACATAATCTATTAGGTCAAATTAGACATACAGTTACTTAGATATATGTATAGCTACTTATTTTAGAAACGCTTGAGGATTCCAGAAAATTTTCAAACTCCTTTATTTGGCACACTTGGCCTGGCCTAGCATTTTGTCAATTAGCCATGACTTATTTTCGCAATTCTGACTTCTACCACAAACCGTACCAGATTATTCCTAATTTAAATTACAACGTTATGTAGTTTCATTTTTCCATGCTTTGACTTTAATACGTGATTTTAAATATATTAATGCGTGAAGAAGATCTATATAAAATCTGATAATGAGTGATGGAATGTATTAGAAATGTGAGGGAATCAAAATCTATAGGAATTCAGAAAAAGTGAAGATTAATTTCTATGAGAAATGAGTTTTATTTTTAAAAAAATGGTATCTGAACTAAACCACAGAGATGGGTAAAAGCTACAGCAGCAGAAATTATATGAGGGCTTTAAAACTAGAGGAATACCCTATGTGTGGAATAACTCAGGCATATGCCTGCTTTCAAGGCTTTATTAAATTTTTTCTTGCTAACTATGCCTTTTCTAATCTAGCTTATAATCTATTCAATTCCCAACTATGAACATTTGCTAGACATAAATGAGGTAGTCTTCAGCTCACAGGAATTCTTCTGTTCTGGGAATTTTCCCATGGTAGCCAAGTTTCTCCTCCCTGATATCACTCTCTCTATCCTCCTATGACCCTGGCTGATTGTTGCTGTTATTACCAATGAGTGTAGGTAGCAACAATTGCAGCTGTGCTGGAAACATTTTATTAACCAGATTCAACCTTTGCCCTTCTCCAGTCTGCCAATAAGATGGTCAAGGAGGAATCATAGTAGTTTAGTCAGAAGAAATGATGGATATTGAAGGGTATTTTTTCCCCTGAGATGGACTTTTGCTCTGTAGCCCAGCCTAGTGTTCAGTGGTGTCATCTCGACAACCTCAGCCTCCTGAGTAGCTGGCATTACAGGCACCCGCCACCATGCCCAGCTAATTTTTGTATTTTTAGTAGAGAGATGGTTTCACTTTGTTGGCCAGGCTGGTCTTGAACTCCTGACTTCAACTTACCTGCCCACCTTGGCCTCCCTGTGTGCTGGGACTAAAGATGTGAGCCACCACACCCCGTACTGGAGTTTTTATCTACTTGACTTCCTTACTGTATGGTATCTCTTAAACTTTGCTCCCCTAGGGGGGAAAAAAAAAACAACAAAAAAACCAGCTCTTGTCAAGAGCAAATTCACTATAAAATTTTCTCTTCTTGGAATCTTTGCTTCCTTTCATCCCTTTAAGTAGATGTGTGGTGGTAGCTCTGTTCTTATTACTGGTAAAGTTTTTATATTTTTCTTTATGGTACCATTCAATTACTTATGTTAAAAGAAAATTAAACGACTCAGTTTCAGTTTTCACATGTACAGATGTTAGGAGTTTTTACTCTTATTTTTGCAAGAAGAAAACAGCGTTCAAAGAATTGAAAATATGTGACTTTTCTTGGACAAGGGAACTGAGGTTTTAGAGCAACTCAAAATGTGGAGACAGGTGAATCCAGAGTCATTGCCAACACCTGCTTACCTGAAACGGGAGTCAATGGAGGAAAAACTGGTGGGACAACTTACATGGTCATGTTGATCAATTGTTGGAGGCTGAGCGTGGACTAATGAGAAACTATAGGAGCTGCAGTCTTACTGCTCTTCACACTTTTTTGAGCCCCACTATGAGCTCCACTGAGTTCTCCTGGTGAGGATCTGAGAAACCTACCCTCTTGCCTCTGGCAGGGGAAAGAGAAGAGCAATTTTATTTTATTGTTTAATGCCTAGAGCATTTTCCATAAGAAACACCTTCTGAGAAAAAGGCTTTATTAGAGATTTTCCCAAATAGGGAAAGTCATTTCTTCCCATGCCAGCCTCCTACTGCTTTTCTATCTCATCAAATGAGGGCAAGGGGGAAGGTGGTTTTTTTTTTTTTTGCAGGGGATGTGAAGGAGGACTATACCACTGGTGAAGATTGCATTCCTAAAATCCAGGCCCACAGAAAGACTGGGATTTAATAATGAGATTATAGAATGCTTCACCCCCTCACCCATACACATATTACCTTCACATCATTAGGGGTCTAGTGTAAAAATAGCGAATTACAGTTAAATGTGCTGCAAGACATAGACGAGGAAATTTTTCTGCAGTGAGCAGGTCTATGCAAACCTACCCGCAAAGGCCTAGGACGCTGAGGGGAAGAATAAAGAGGCTGACAAATCCAGTTTGACAGAAAGAAACATTCGTTAATTGTAGGGACTTACAAACAGAAGCCACGTCTTGAGCAGCCAAGGGACAAGACGGTGAATCCCTGTCCGCAGACATAGGGTGTATATACCGTATGGAAACCGCCTAAGGGCAGGATTTATGGTCAGTAAAAGTTTACAATAACATCAAAGTTGTTTTGACCTAAGGGCAGAATTTCCGGGTATGTGAAAGTAGAAATCTTAGATGCATTCCCAGAACTGGTGTTAATCAGAAGTCAGCATGATGGATGTGCGTCCGAGAGGAAGTTGCTTCAGCCTCCACAAAGGTGAAGTTCTCAGGGAGGCCAAAGTGAGTGGCCAAGATTAAAATTAAAAAAAAAAAAAAAAAATCAGAAGAGTCTGAGGCTCTGGCAACTAAAGCTACATAAACTATTAAACATAGCCCAACTCCTAGCCAGATTAGCATAAATAATCATACAAAATGTTTACTTACCTCAGTTCTTATTACCATGTACCTTATGTTTGACTTGCAGCAACAAAAAATTACATAGCCTGTTAAATGATCGGGAAAAAAAATTAAAAGCAAAACTAAATGATGCTATGAAGAGATAAATTCCTCACGAGAATTAAACTCACATACAAGTTTTCAAATTGTCAGGAAGGGAATTTAACTATAATGATTTAATTATCTACCTCACACTTTCTGGCTCTACTAGCTCAGTTTTAACTTTCCTGGCAAGTCTACAGTAGGTGATCACAGCAGAGGAGTGCGTTACAGCATTTCATCTCAATGATGGTTAAATGATCAATTAATAATGCCTTCTATGAATAAGACAAGGCAAGACAAAGACTTATGGAATGTAACACTTTAATTTCTGTTCTAGATCCTTCATTTTAAAACACCAAATGACTGCTTAATAAATGGCTTTCAACCTCAGTTTTATTTCTAAGCTTATGGATACCTTGATTTCTTTATCCATACACTCTGGGGATGTCTATACCACAGGCTCCTGAAGATTGCTCTAAGACCTCTGTCCTATGCTTAGCCCCTGCTCCAGAGAAAGAAAAATAAATACTTCCTGAAGCTGTGTTTCACTCTTAACACTTCTAACTTCCTCTTGTCCAGTATCTAGTCCTAGCCTTTCACCTAGGAGGATGCAAACCCCATGAGAAGCAAGTTAGATTTGAGTAATAGAGAAAACTTTATAGCAGTTTAGAGGAAGTGTACAATTTTTCCTACAGGCAACGTAGAATTAAAAAAATGCTTCTGCACAATGACGTCCTATGTCTTTCTTGTATTTCTTAATGGAAAATATCATCCAACCTATATCAAATATAAAATATCTGACCATTGGAATATTTAGCAAAATTTTAACAATATTTTTATTCTATTTTAGAATATTTGAATATAAGCAGGTCTCCTAGGTAACCCAATCCATTGCTGATGGAAGCTAAGCAGGAGTGATTTCGGCAGTGGCTATCTGAGACAAAAGTAATTATAGTAAATGCACTATGCAATACAAATGAGATAGAGCTATTGAAATTACTCCAAACATTTTACAAAGAAAATACCTGAAGAGTTTCTTTTTTCTTTTCTTTTCTCTATTGCTTTGTGTTTTACCCTCTCAAAACTGCTTTTATAATGACATTATTTTCTGGGCAGGAGAAGCAGTAGTGTATATATAGGAGGTAGCTTGTGCTAAAAAT
>NW_022305363.1:0-1706 GCF_002776525.5 Piliocolobus tephrosceles | reverse complement strand
AATAATTAATGCAGAGAAGGTCATAAATGAAATGACAGAGATGAAAACCATGACACGAGAAATACGTGACAAATCCACAAGCTTCAGTAAGCGACTTGATCAACTGGAAGAAAGAGTATCAGTGATTGAGGATCCAATGAATAAAATGAAGCGAGAAGAGAAACCAAAAGAAAAAAGAAGAAAAAGAAATGAACAAAGCCTGCAAGAAGTATGGGATTATGTAAAAAGACCAAATCTACTTCTGATTGGGGTGCCTGAAATTGAGGGGGAAAATGGAACCAAGTGGGAAAACAGTCTTCAGGAAATCATTCAGGAGAACTTCCCCAACCTAGTAGGGCAGGCCAACATTCAAATTCAGGAAATACAGAGAACGCCACAAAGATACTCCTCGAGAAGAGCAACACCAAGACACATAATTGCCAGATTCACCAAAGTTGAAATGAAGGAAAAAAAATTTTTTTTTTTGGATAACTTTTTTTTTTTTTTTTTTTTTTACACTTTAAGTTCTAGGGTACATGTGCATAACGTGCAGGTTTGTTACATATGTATACTTGTGCCATGTTGTTGTGCTGCGCACATCAACTCGTCAGCACACATCAATTCATGATTTATATCAGGTATAACTCCCAGTGCAATCCCTCCCCCCTCCCCCCTCCACATGATAGGCCCCAGTGTGTGATGTTCCCCTTCCCGAGTCCAAGTGAACTCATTGTTCAGTTCCCACCTATGAGTGAGAACATGTGGTGTTTGGTTTTCTCTTCTTGTGATAGTTTGCTAAGAATGATGGTTTCCAGCTGCATCCATGTCCCTACAGAGGACGAAAACTCATCCTTTTTTATGGCTGCATAGTATTCCATGGTGTATATGTGCCACATTTTCTTAATCCAGTCTGTCTTGATGAATCTGGGTGCTCCTGTATTGGGTGCATATATATTTAGGATAGTTAGCTCTTCCTGTTGAATCGATCCCTTTACCATTATGTAATGGCCTTCTTTGTGTCTTTTGATCTTTGATGGTTTAAAGTCTGCTTTATCAGAGACTAGGATTGCAACCCCTGCTTTTTTTTGTTCTCCATTTGCTTGGTAGATCTTCCGCCGATAGGAACAGCTCCAGTCTCCACCTCCCAGCGCGAGTGACACAGAAGACCAGTGATGTCTTCATTTTCAACTGATGTACTGGGGTCATCTCACACGGGAGTGCCGGAAAATCGGTGCTGGTCAGCTGCTGCAGCCTGAGCAGCGAGAGCTGAAGCAGGGTGAGGCATCACCTCACCTGCGAAGCGCAAGGGTGAAGGGAGTCCCTTTTCCTAGCCAGGGGAACTGAGACACACAACACCTGGAAAATCGGGTAACTCCCACCCCGATACTGCGCTGTAAGCACACCGGCACACCAGTAGAATATATCCCACACCTGGCCGGGTGCGTCCCATGCCCACGGAGCCTCCCTCCTTGCTAACACAGCAGTCTGTGGCAATCTAACCACAAGGCAGCAGCGAGGCTGGGGGAGGGGCACCCGCCATTGCTGAGTCTTAAATAGGTAAACAAAGCCGCTGGGAAGCTCGAACTGGGTGAAGCTCACAACAGCTCAAGGAAACCTGCCTGTCTCTGTAGACTCCTCCTCTGGGGACAGGGCACAGCTAAAGCAGCAGAGGCCTGTGCAGACACGAATGACTCTGTCTAACAGCTTTGAAGAGAGCAGTGGATCTC
>NW_022305362.1:0-2889 GCF_002776525.5 Piliocolobus tephrosceles | reverse complement strand
GCACTATTCACAATAGCAAAGACTTGGAATCAACCCAAATGTCCATCAGTGACAGACTGGATTAAGAAAATGTGGCACATATACACCATGGAATACTATGCAGCCATAAAAAAGGATGAGTTTGCATCCTTTGTAGGGAAATGGATGCAGCTGGAAACCATCATTCTTAGCAAACTATCACAAGAAGAGAAAACCAAACACCGCATGTTCTCACTCATAGGTGGGAACTGAACAATGAGCTCACTTGGACTCAGGAAGGGGAACATCACACACTGGGGCCTATCATGGGGAGGGGGAAGGGGGGAGGGATTGCATTGGGGAGTTATACCTGATATAAATGATGAATTGACGGGTGCTGACGAGTTGATGGCTGCAGCACACCAACATGGCACATGTATACATATGTAATAAACCTGCACGTTATGCACATGTACTCTAGAACTTAAAGTATTAAAAAAAAAAAAAAAGAATGTTGAATATTGGCCCCCACTCTTTTCTGGCTTGTAGAGTTTCTGCCACGAGGTCTGCTGTTAGTCTGATGTGCTTGCAATTGTGTGTAACCCTACCTTTCTGTCGGGCTGCCTTTAAGATTTTTTCTTCATTTCAACTTTGGTGAATCTGGCAATTATATGTCTTGGAGTTGCTCTTCTCCAGGAGTATCTTTGTGGTGTTCTCTGTATTTCCTGAATTTGAATGTTGGCCTGCCCTACATGGTTCGGGAAGTTCTCCTGGATGATATCGTGAAGAGTGTTTCCCAACTTGGTTCCATTTTCCCCCTCACATTCAGGCACCCCAATCAGACGTAGATTTGGTCCTTTTACATAATCGCATACTTCTTGCAGGCTTTGTTCATTTTTTTTTTCTTTTTTCTTTTGGTTTCTCTTCTCGCTTCATTTCATTCATTTGATCCACATCGCTGACACTCTTTCTTCCAGTTGGTCGAGTCGGTTAGTGAAACTTGTGGATTTGTTATGTATTTCTCGTGTCATGGTTTTCATCTCTGTCATTTTATTTATGACCTTCTCTGCATTAATTATTCTAGCTATCAATTCTTCCATTCTTTTTCCAAGATTTTTAGTTTCTTTGCACTGGGTATGTAATTCCTCCTTTAGCTCTGAGAAGTTTGATGGAGAAATCCTTCTTCTCTCATCACGTCAAAGTCATTCTTCGAGTGCTTCTTTTCGTTTTTTATTCGATGACGTTTCACTTTTTGCCATAGTCTTCATTATACTCTGAATATCACTCTTTTGGTTTTACAAGAACACTTTTCAATCTGTGACTTATGAGAAGAAAGTTACAACGCCCTGAGTGGAATGCACACAACACCAAGCAGTTTCTCAGAAAGATTCTCTCTAGTTTTTATCTGACTATATTTCCTATTTCACCATAGGCCCGAATGTGATCCGAATTATCCATTCGTGGATCCATCACGAGGGAGTCTCCAAGCTGTGTAATGTAAAGAAAGCTTCATATATGTGAGATGAATAAACAGAGCAAAAAACAGATTCACAGAAAGCTTCTTTCCAGGTTTTCTCTGAAGATATTTCCTTTTTCACCGTAGTCCAGAATGTGCTCCCGCAGGTCCCTTAATGGATCCCTCCATGGCAGTTTCCAAGCTGCGTAATGTAAAGAAAGCTTTATTTATGTAGCTAAAGATACATTTATCTAGATGATTACACATATCACACAGTAGTTTCCTAGAAAGTTTCTTTTTTTTTTTTATTCATTTTTTTTTTATTATACTTTAAGTTCTAGGGTACATGTGCATAACGTGCAGGTTACATATGTATACATGTGCCATGTTGGTGTGCTGCACCCATCAACTCGTCAGCACCCATCAATTCATCATTTATATCAGGTATAACTCCCCAATGCAATCCCTCCCCCCTCCCCCCTCCCCATGATAGGCCCCAGTGTGTGATGTTCCCCTTCCCGAGTCCAAGTGAGCTCATTGTTCAGTTCCCACCTATGAGTGAGAACATGCGGTGTTTGGTTTTCTCTTCTTGTGATAATTTGCTAAGAATGATGGTTTCCAGCTGCATCCATGTCTCTACAAAGGACGCAAACTCATCCTTTTTTATGGCTGCATAGTATTCCATGGTGTATATGTGCCACATTTTCTTAATCCAGTCTGTCACTGATGGACATTTGGGTTGATTCCAAGTCTTTGCTATTGTGAATAGTGCTGCAATAAACATACGTGTGCATGTGTCTTTGTAGTAGCATAATTTATAATCCTTTGGATATATACCCAGTAGTGGGATGGCTGGGTCATATGGTACATCTAGTTCTAGGTCCTTGAGGAATCGCCATACTGTTTTCCATAATGGTTGAACTAGTTTACAATCCCACCAACAGTGTAAAAGTGTTCCTATTTCTCCACATCCTCTCCAACACCTGTTGTTTCCTGATTTTTTAATGATTGCCATTCTAACTGGTGTGAGATGGTATCTCATTGTGGTTTTGATTTGCATTTCTCTGATGGCCAGTGATGATGAGCATTTTTTCATGTGTCTGTTGGCTGTATGAATGTCTTCTTTTGAGAAATGTCTGTTCATATCCTTTCCCCACTTTTGGATGGGGTTGTTTGTTTTTTTCTTGTATATTTGCTTGAGTTCTTTGTAGATTCTGGAAATGAGCCCTTTGTCAGATGAGTAGATTGCAAAAATTTTCTCCCATTCTGTAGGTTTCCTGTTCACTCTGATGGTAGTTTCTTTTGCTGTGCAGAAGCTCTTTAGTTTAATGAGATCCCATTTGTCAATTTTGGCTTTTGCTGCCGTTGCTTTTGGTGTTTTAGACATGAAGTCCTTGCCCATGCCTATGTCCTGAATGGTACTACCTAGATTTTCTTCTAGGGTTTTTATGGTATTAGGTCTAACATTTAAGTCT
>NW_022305361.1:0-1261 GCF_002776525.5 Piliocolobus tephrosceles | reverse complement strand
TGTGATATATCATTATGTTTGTACATTGTTATATTGAATTTGGTAATATTTCATTGAAAATGTTTGCATCTGTGTTCATAAGAGATATTGATATGTAGTTTTTTGGTACTGTCTTTGGGTGTTAAGATAATGATGGCTTCATAGACTGAGTTAAGAAGTTATTCTCCCTGTTTTTATGTTCAGAAAGAACTTATAGATAATTGGTTTAATCTCTTCCCAAATGTTTGGTAAAATTCACCAATGAAACTATATGGGCCTGGTGCTTTCTGCTTCAGGAGATTATTAATAATTTCTTTAATAGATATAGGTCTGTTCAAAGCATCTATTTTTTCTTGATTGAGCTTCAGAAGATTATGGCTTTCAAAGAATTGGTCTGTTTTATCTAGGTTATCAAATTTGTGGGCATAGGATTATTCATAATATTTCTTTATTATCAAGATTCATAGAATCTGCAATAATATAACCTTTTATTTCTGATATGAGTAATTTCTATCTGCTCTCTTTTTACCTTAATAAGCATTATTGTAGGCTTTTTAATTTTTTGGTCTTTTCAAAGAAATAGCTTTAGATTTCATTGATTGCTCTCTATTTCTTATTTAATTTTATCAATTTTTGTTATCTTATTGCTTTTCTTCATTGTACCTTCATTTTCTCTTCTTTTTCCTTTTTTCTAAGGTGGAAGCTTAGGTGATTAATTTTAGATCGTTCTGGTTTTATAATATATACATTTAAATATGTTGTACAGTTTTCTTCAAGCACTTTTACTGCATCCCACACATTTTTTTAAGTTGTTTTCATTTCCATTAATTAAAATTATTTTTAAATATTTTTGAGAATTTCTTTGACCATGTATTATTTAGAACTTTGTTTTTTTAACTTTCACATATATTGGGATTTTCCTTTTTTTTGTTATTGATTCTAGCTTAATTCCATTGTAATCTGATAGCAGATATTACATGATTTCTAATCTTAAATTTGGCAAGGTATATTTTTTCACTCAGAATGTGGTCACTTTTTGTATAAGTTCCATGTGAGCTTTAGAAGAATGTGTATTCTGCTCTTATTTTTTCATTTCAGGTGGAAAAGTTTGGCTATAGTGGGCTGGAGTTGTGTATTTTTTTTTTCCCAGTTCAGCTAGGCTCTGATAAAACACCAGCAGTTAATACGTTTTAAAAATAGAGTTTGTTGTTGTTGTTGAGAGCAAAACTTCTGAAGAAGAACAAAATGCTATGACATATTTCGAATGGTTCCTCTTCAGCCT
>NW_022305360.1:0-3154 GCF_002776525.5 Piliocolobus tephrosceles | reverse complement strand
AAAAAAAAAGGGGGGGCCCAGCGTAGTGGCTCATGCCTATCATCCCCGCAGTTTGGGAGGCCAAGGCAGGCAGATCACCTGAGGTCAGGGGTTTGAAACCAGCCGGGTCAATGTGGCAAAACCCCGTCTCTACTAAAAATACAAAATTAGCCGGGCTTGGTGGCACACACCTGTAATCCCAGCTACTTGGGAGGCTGAGGCAGGAGAATTGCTTGAACCCGGGAGGTGGAGGTTGTGGTGAGCTGAGATGGTGCCATTGCACTCCAGCCTGGGCAACAAGAGCAAAATTCCGTCTCAAAAAAAAAAAGTTATATATATATACATGTATGTGTGTGTGTGTGTGTGTATGTATATATATGTGTGTGTGTGTGTATATATATGTGTATATATATATATATTCCATGGAATACAACTCAGTCATAAAAGGAATGAACTATTGGCATTTGCAGCAACCTAAATGGAATTGGAGACTACTAGTCCTAAGTGAAGTAACTCAGGAATGGAAAACCAAACACCAAATATTCTTGCTTATATGTGGGAACTAAGCTATGAGGATGCAAAGTCATAAAAATAATACATTAGACTTTGGGTCCTCAGGAGAAAGGGTGGGAGGTGGGGAGGGATAAAAGACCACACAATGGGTATAGTGTACACTGCTCGGGTGATGGGTGCACTAAAATCTCAAAACTCACCCCTAAAGAACTTACTCATGTAACCAAACACCACCTGTTCCCCGAAACCCTATTGAAATAAAAAATATGTTTTAAAAAAGTTCTGTATATAAAATATAAACATTATAAATCATATATAATAAATATATATAAATAGATTATAATTATCATATATATAATATAAATCTATCATGGTCATAAACACCTCACAGAACTTAATCTGAAAATCATATATATCATATATATGAGATATAAGATATATTCCTATTTATATATAAGCTATTTCTCATTATATATGCATATACATATACATAGTAGATATAATCAGATTAACTTTTGTGAGGTGTTTGTCTTAGTAACAGGGTACTGGAAGTTCTAGCCAGAGCAATCAGACAAGAGAAAAAAATAAACGGCATCCAAATTGGTAAAGAGGAAGTGTCCACAATTAACACTTGCAAATATGTTCACCTACATACAGTTGTGTAAATCATGATCAGAGGTGACAGTGTTGAAATGTATCTCTGCCCTGTGATCCTGGAAAACAGCAAAGGTTAAGAAATCTCTCCAACACTTATGGCTATGGAAACTCATTTGCTACAGAGAGCCACTCTGCCCCATAAGTTACTAACAGATAAGATTCACAGATGTCCCCTATATTTACCTATGATATGTCTAGACATAGACCCTCCAAATTCCCATTTTTGCCTAATAAATGATTAGTTGAACTGCTTTGTCTCCACTGACTCATCAGAACAAAAAGCTTTGACAGAATGATTGTACAAATGGACAATAAACAGACCACATATAAAAATATAATGTTGTTCCAAAACCTGCATTAACCCAGCTAGGAAAGCAACCCTTAGCTACAACAAATAATCCAGGAAGTCAGCCTGCCATAAATCAGACTTTGAGGAAACCAGATTGCTTTCTCTAGTGAAAAGCAAGAAAATTATACAATAACTTTTGTAACAATTGGCTCAAAATGTCCAGGACCTGATTAAAAACTGACAGCTCCCCACTTGTTGTCCCTACTTCCAACTCAGGACCAATGAGAGAAAGTCAAATGTGTACCCCTAACCAATCACATAGGATGCCCACCTTCTAGTGAGCCTGCCTGCAGCTTCCCTAAGCTAACATCCTTCAATGAAGGTACACTTGAAGGCTTTCTTTTTTTCACTAGGTATAAAGCTTTCCCAGTCTTCTGCCTGCCTCGCACTCTCTGATAGTGGCTGATTTCCTCACTATAGCAAGCCTGTAATAGCCTTTGCTTTTCTCATTTGGTGAGTCTGTATTTCCACAATTTGTTATCCGAACTTTGTTACAATGTTCTGTCCCCCAGGTTCCTGAACTTTCACCCACCTCAGCCTAACCCAACATGCAAACTCTCCTTAAAAGTCCTTCCAAAAAATAGATTGGCCCAAGTGTAAAACATTCCCTTTTATCCCTCTTCCACACACAGCCTTTTTCTAGCTTTGTTTCTCTATATAAATGAAAAAAAAAACACATTTTTAAAAATTGTTTTTGCCTATGGTTTGAGATGCTTGCAGATCTATGATCAGAGAAATAGCATCCTCCCCTATTACAATAGTCCCTTTCTCCCTCTCAATAATATATTCGTGTCAAGTCTTCTTATCAAGTCCAGATTTGTTTTGTTTTCAATATGATGGAGGATTTGTGAAGAAGTTGCTTATCTAAATGTATATATTATATTTAAATTTTCATTTTTATATAAATATAATAAAGAAGTTGGTTTATGACACTTGGCGGAGCATTGCAAAGTGACTGACCAAGAAAATCAATGATTGTAGAAGCAAAGATTGTAGTCTACAATACTGCTGAATCACATACTTGAAAAATGAGAAATAGAGATTGCAAGGTCAGTAATTTCATTGAACTTGTCTTTGCTTGGTTTTAGGTAACAGGAACCAAGATGATGTACCATCAACGTATAGGAAAGGGTGAATTATTTTTTCAAAAGGATATCAAGATTAAATATGAGAAAAGCTTTCATGCAGTGATTCTTATGAGTAAATTCATCTATTCATCTAGAGAGAAAAAGCTCAAGATTCAGGGAGAAAAGCTTTTGTTGGGTGTAGTTAGGTAGCCAATTCTTAACATTTTTCTTCAAATCTTTTGAAACCAAAGTATTATGTGCTGTGATTGAATTTCCATGAGAAAGAAAAGAAAAAAGTTTCACTTATCAGCCAGAGATGATCAGCTATTATTTTCTTGATAATCCAAGCAAAAAGGCCCATTGGGCAGGAAAGAGCCATAAATGAAGTATCCCATAGCACTATCAGAAATGCAGCAGAGTTCTACAGAGCCTCATTCAATCACCCTATCATGGTGAGTGACAGTCTTAAAAAGACAATCTACTTTTGCCATTAGCTAATCCTTCTTTAAATCTTGCTAATTACAATAATATCATAACATTTATTTATGGCTTACTATTCGTCAGGCGCTATTCCAAAAGTTTTTTTTTT
>NW_022305359.1:2121-2359 GCF_002776525.5 Piliocolobus tephrosceles | reverse complement strand
TCCTTATCCTTAGGAAGTACATACTGAAGTGTTCTATGTAACTTACCCTCAAATATTCCAGATAAATATTAAATTGTTTATGTGTATGTGTGTGGAGAGACAGAATAAGCAAATGAGGCAATATTTTAACAATAATTTAATCTGAATAAAGGACATAGAGGTTTATTGCATTATTTTAATTGTTTTGATTTTTTTGGGAATTTGAAATAATTTCTTTTTTTTTTTTTTTTTTTTTTGA
>NW_022305359.1:0-2021 GCF_002776525.5 Piliocolobus tephrosceles | reverse complement strand
TTTTTTTTTTTTTTTTTTTGAGACGGAGTCTCGCTCTATCGCCCAGGCTGGAGTGCAGTGGCCGGATCTCAGCTCACTGCAAGCTCCGCCTCCCGGGTTTACGCCATTCTCCTGCCTCAGCCTCCCGAGTAGCTGGGACTACAGGCGCCTGCCACCTCGCCCGGCTAGTTTTTTTTGTATTTTTTAGTAGAGACGGGGTTTCACGGTGTTAGCCAGGATGGTCTCGATCTCCTGACCTCGTGATCCACCCGTCTCGGACTCCCAAAGTGCTGGGATTACAGGCTTGAGCCACCGCGCCCGGCCTGAAATAATTTCTAAATAATGTTCTAAAGTTCAAGCTGGGCATGGTAGCACACACCTGTAGTCTCAGCTACTCAGGAGGCTGAGGTGGGAGGATCACCTGAGCACAGGTGGTTGAGACTGCAGTGAGAAGTGATCATGCCACTGCACTTCAGCCTGGGAGAGACAGTGAGACTCTGTCTCAAAATAAAATAAGTTCGAAAACAAACAAAAACCCCAGTGAGCCTGTTCCTTTTGTTCCATTCTCTCTCTCTCTTTTTTTTTTTTTTCTTTTGAGACGGAGTCTTGCTCTGTCATCAGACTAGAGTGCTATGGAGTGATCTCCACTCACTGCAACATCTAACTCCCGGGTTCAAGCGATTCTCCTGCCTCAGCCTCCCAAGTAGCTGGGATTACAGGCACGTGCCACCATGCCCAGATAATTTTTGTATTTTTGGTAGAGACAGGGTTTCACCCTGTTGGCCAGGATGGTCTCGATCTCCTGACCTCGTGATCCGCCCGCCTCGGCCTCCCAAAGTGCTGGGATTATAGGCATGAGCCACTGCGCCCAGCCCCCATTCTCTCTTAAACCCACTCTAATCAATCCACCTATCCCACAACTCCACTGAAATGTATTTGTCAAGGTTACAAAATATACCCATTTGCCAACTCCAGTGGTGACTTCTCTCACTCTTTCTCCTACTTGACTCCTCAGCAGTATTTGACATGGTTTATCACTCCCTCCTTCTTGAAATGTGTGCATCTTTTGACTTCTGGACACCACTTTTTTGGTTTTTCTCTTACATTCCTTCTAAATATCCTTGACAGTTCCCCTTCCAAACATTGGAGTGCCCAGGGCTCAGTTGTCAGAGCCAACCCATCTAGATGGAGGTTGCAGTGAGTGGAGATCACTCAACAGCACTCTAGTCTGATGACACAGCAAGACTCCGTCTCAAAAGAAAAAAAAAAAAAAAAAAAGGAGAGAGAATGGAACAAAAGGAACAGGCTCACTGGGGTTTTTGTTTGTTTTTGAACTTATTTTATTTTGAGACAGAGTCTCACTGTCTCTCCCAGGCTGAAGCACAGTGGCAAGATCACCGCTCACTGCAGTCTCAACCACCTGTGCTCAGGTGATCCTCCCACCTCAGCCTCCTGAGTAGCTGGGACTACAGGTGTGTGCCACCATGCCCAGCTTGAACTTTATTTTTTTTTTTGTTTGTTTGTTTTGAGACGGACTCTCGCTCTATTGCCCAGGTTGGAGTGCAGTGGCCGGATCTCAGCTCACTGCAAGCTCCGCCTCCCAGGTTTACGCCATTCTCCTGCCTCAGCCTCCCGAGTAGCTGGGACTACAGGCGCCCGCCACCTTGCCCTGCTAGTTTTTTTGTATTTTTTAGTAGAGACCGGGTTTCATGTGTTAACCAGGATGGTCTCGATCTCCTGACCTCGTGATCCGCCCGTCTTGGCCTCCCAAAGTGCTGGGATTGCAGGCTTGAGCCACCGTGTCCAGCCAAATTTTAGAACATTATTTAGAAATTATTTCAAATTGCCAAAAAAATCAAAAAAATAAAATAATGCAATAAATCTCCATGCCCTTTATTCAGATTAAATTATTGTTAAAATATTGCCTCATTTGCTTATTCTGTCTCTCCACACATATACACATAAACAATTTAATATTTATCTGGAATATTTGAAGGTAAGTTACATAGAACACTTCAGTATGTACTTCCTAAGGATAAGGA
>NW_022305358.1:0-3280 GCF_002776525.5 Piliocolobus tephrosceles | reverse complement strand
GATGGGGTTGTTTGTTTTTTTCTTGTATACTTGTTTGAGTTCTTTGGAGATTCTGGAAACTAGCCCTTTGTCAGATGAGTAGATTGAAAAAATTTTCTCCCATTCTGTAGGATGCCTGTTCACTCTGATGGTAGTTTCTTTTGCTGTGTAGAAGCTCTTTAGTTCAATTAGATCCCATTTGTCAATTTCGGCTTTTGCTGCCATTGCTTTTGGTGTTTTAGACATGAAGTCCTTGCCCATGCCTATGTCCTGAATGGTACTACCTAGATTTTCTTCTAGGGTTTTTATGTTATTAGATCTAACATTTAAGTCTCTAATCCATCTTGAATTAATCTTTGTATAAGGAGTAAGGAAAGGATCCAGTTTCAGCTTTCTACTTATGACTAGCCAATTTTCCCAGCACCATTTATTAAATAGGGAATCCTTTCCCCATTTCTTGTTTTTGTCAGGTTTGTCAAAGATCAGATGGTTGTAAATGTGTGGCATTATTTCTGAGGGCTCCGTTCTGTTCCATTGGTCTATATCTCTGTTTTGGTACCAGTACCATGCTGTTTTGGTTACTGTAGCCTTGGAGTATAGTTTGAAGTCAGGAAGTGTGATGCCTCCGGCTTTGTCCTTTTGACTTAGGATTGTCTTGGCATTGCGGGCTCTTTTTTGGTTCCATTGAACTTTAAAGCAGTTTTTTCCAAATCGGTGAAGAAACTCAATGGTAGCTTGATGGGGATGGCATTGAATCTATAAATAACCTTGGGCAGTATGGCCATTTTCACGATATTGATTCTTCCTATCCATGAGCATGGTATGTTCTTCCATTTGTTTGTGTCCTCTTTGATTTCACTGAGCAGTGCTTTGTAGTTCTCCTTGAAGAGGTCCTTTACATCCCTTGTAAGTTGGATTCCTAGGTTTTTTCTTCTCTTTGAAGCAATTGGGAATGGAAGTTCATTCATGATTTGGCTCTCTGCATGTCTGTTACTGGTGTATAAGAATGCTTGTGATTTTTGCACATTAATTTTGTATCCTGAGAATTTGCTAAAGTTGCTTATCAGCTTAAGAAGATTTTGGGCTGAGAGGATGGGGTTTTCTAAATATACAATCATGTCATCTTCAAACAGGGACAATTTGACTTCTTCTTTTCCTAACTGAATACCCTTGATTTCTTTCTCTTGCCTGATTGCCCTAGCCAGAACTTCCAACGCTATGTTGAATAGGATTGGTGAGAGAGGGCATCCCTGTCTTGTGCCAGTTTTCAAAGGGAATTTTTCCAGTTTTTGCCCATTCAGTATATTAGCTGTGGGTTTGTCATAAATAGCTCTTATTATTTTGAGGTACGTTCCATCAATACCGAATTTGTTGAGCGTTTTTAGCATGAAGGGCTGTTGAATTTTGTCAAAAGCCTTTTCTGCATCTATTGAGATAATCATGTGGTTCTTCTCTTTGGTTCTGTTTATATGCTGGATTACGTTTATTGATTTGCAAATGTTGAACCAGGCTTGCATCCCATGGATGAAGCCCACTTGATCATGGTGAATAAGCTTTATGATGTGCTGCTGAATACAGTTTGCCAGTATTTTATTGAGGATTTTTGAATGGATGTTCATCAGGGATATTGGTCTAAACTTCTCTTTTTTTGTTGTATCTCTGCCAGGCTTTGGTATCAGGATGATGTTGGCCTCATAAAATGAGTTAGGGAGGATTCCCTCTTTTTCTATTGATTGGAATAGTTTCAGAAGGAATGGTACCAGCTCCTCCTTGTACCTCTGGTAAAATTCAGCTGTGAATCCATCTGGTGCTGGGCTTTTTTTGGTGGGTAGGCTATTAATTTTTGCCTTAATTTCAGAGCCTGCTATTGATCTATTCAGGGATTCAACTTCTTCCTGGTTTAGTCTTGGGAGAGTGTAAGTGTCCGGGAAATTATCCATTTCTTCTAGATTTTCTAGTTGATTTGCGTAGAGGTGTTTGTAGTATTCTCTGATGGTAGTTTGTATTTCTGTGGGGTCTGTGGTGATATCCTCTATATCTTTTTTTTGCGTCTATTTGATTCCTCCCTCTTTTCCTCTTTATTAGTCTTGCTAGTGGTCTGTCAATTTTGTTGATCTTTTCAAAAAACCAACTCCTGGATTCATTGATTTTTTGGAGGGTTTTTTGTGTCTCTATCTCCTTCAGTTCTGCTCTGATCTTAGTTATTTCTTGCCTTCTGCTAGCTTTTGAATGTGTTTGCTCTTGCCTCTCTAGTTCTTTTAATTGTGGTGTTAGAATGTCAATTTTAGATCTTTCCTGCTTTCTCTTGTGGGCATTTAGTGCTATAAATTTCCCTCTACACACTGCTTTAATGTGTCCCAGAGATTCTGGTGTGTTGTATCTTTGTTCTCATTGGTTTCAAAGAACATCTTTATTTCTGCTTTCATTTCGTTATGTACCCAGTAGTCATTCGGGAGCAGGTTGTTCAGTTTCCATGTAGTTGAGTGGTTTTGGTTGAGTTTCGTAGTCCTGAGTTCCAGTTTGATTGCACTGTGGTCTGAGAGACAGTTTGATATAATTTCTGTTCTTTTACATTTGCTGAGGAGTGCTTTACTTCCAATTATGTGGTCAATTTTGGAATAAGTGAGATGTGGTGCTGAGAAGAATGTTTATTCTGTGGACTTCGGGTGGAGAGTTCTATAGATGTCTATTAGGTCCGCTTGTGCAGAGATGAGTTCAATTCCTGGATATCCTTGTTAACTTTCTGTCTCGTTGATCTGTCTAATGTTGACAGTGGAGTATTGAAGTCTCCCATTATTATTGTATGGGAGTCTAAGTCTCCTCTAATTCTCTAAGGACTTGCTTTATGAATCTGGGTGCTCCTGTATTGGGTGCATATATATTAAGGATAGTTAGCTCTTCCTGTTGAATTCATCCTTTTACCATTATGTAATGGCCTTCTTTGTCTCTTCTGATCTTTGATGGTTTAAAATCTGTTTTATCAGAGACTAGGATTGCAACCCCTGCTTTTTTTTGTTCTCCATTTGCTTGGTAGATCTTCCTCCATCCCTTTATTTTGAGCCTATGTATGTCCCTGCATGTGAGATGGGTCTCCTGAAGACAGCAGACTGATGGGTCTTGACTCTTTATCCAGTTTGCAGTCTGTGTCTTTTAATTGGAGCATTTAGTCCATTTACATTTAAGGTTAATATTGTTATGTGTGAACTTGATCCTGCCATTATGATATTAACTGGTTATTTTGCTCATTAGTTGATGCAGTTTCTTCCTAGCCTCGATGGTCTTTACATTTTGGCATGTTTTT
>NW_022305357.1:0-1652 GCF_002776525.5 Piliocolobus tephrosceles | reverse complement strand
GATTTTGATGAGATGAGAGAAGAAGGCTTCAGTCCATCAAACCTCTCAGAGCTAAAGGAGGAATTACGTACCCAGCGCAAAGAAACTAAAAATCTTGAAAGAAGAGTGGAAGAATTGACAGCTAGACTAATTAATGCAGAGAAGGTCATAAACGAAATGACAGAGATGAAAACCATGACACGAGAAATACGTGACAAATGCACAAGCTTCAGTAACCGACTCGATCAACTGGAAGAAAGAGTATCAGCGATGGAGGATCAAATGAATGAAATGAAACGAGAAGAGAAACCAAAAGAAAAAAGAAGAAAAAGAAATGAACAAAGCCTGCAAGAAGTATGGGATTATGTAAAAAGACCAAATCTACGTCTGATTGGGGTGCCTGAAACTAAGGGGGAAAATGGAACCAAATTGGAAAACACTCTACAGGATATCATCCAGGAGAACTTCCCCAACCTAGCAGGGCAGGCCAACATTCAAATTCAGGAAATACAGAGAACGCCACAAAGATACTCCTCCAGAAGAGCAACTCCAAGACACATAATTGCCAGATTCACCAAAGTTGAAATGAAGGAAACAATCTTAAGGGCAGCCAGAGAGAAAGGTCGGGTTACCCACAAAGGGAAGCCCATCAGACTGACACCAGATCTCTCGGCAGAAACTCTACAAGCCAGAAGAGAGTGGGGGCCAATATTCAACGTTCTTAAAGAAAAGAATTTTCAACCCAGAATTTCATATCCAACCAAACTAAGTTTCATAAGTGAAGGAGAAATAAAATTCTTTACAGATAAGCAAATGCTTAGAGATTTTGTCACCACCAGGCCTGCCTTACAAGAGACCCTGAAGGAAGCCCTAAACATGGAAAGGAACAACCGGTACCAGCCATTGCAAAAACATGCCAAAATGTAAAGACCATCGAGCCTAGGAAGAAACTGCATCAACTAATGAGCAAAATAACCAGTTAATATCATAATGGCAGGATCAAGTTCACACATAACAATATTAACCTTAAATGTAAATGGACTAAATGCTCCAATTAAAAGACACAGACTGGCAAACTGGATAAAGAGTCAAGACACATCAGTCTGCTGTCTTCAGGAGACCCATCTCACATGCAGAGACATACATAGGCTCAAAATAAAGGGATGGAGGAAGATCTACCAAGCAAATGGAGAACAAAAAAAAGCAGGGGTTGCAATCCTAGTCTCTGATAAAACAGACTTTAAACCATCAAAGATCAAAAGAGACAAAGAAGGCCATTACATAATGGTAAAGGGATCAATCCAACAGGAAGAGCTAACTATCCTAAATATATATGCACCTAATACAGGAGCACCCAGATTCATAAAGCAAGTCCTTAGAGACTTACAAAGAGACTTAGACTCCCATACAATAATAATGGGAGACTTCAACACTCCACTGTCAACATTAGACAGATCAACGAGACAGAAAGTTAACAAGGATATCCAGGAATTGAACTCATCTCTGCACCAAGCGGACCTAATAGACATCTATAGAACTCTCCACCCCAAGTCAACAGAATATACATTCTTCTCAGCACCACATCGCACTTATTCCAAAATTGACCACATAATTGGAAGTAAAGCACTCCTCAGCAAATGTAAAAGAACAGAAATTATAACAAACTGTCTCTC
>NW_022305356.1:0-3222 GCF_002776525.5 Piliocolobus tephrosceles | reverse complement strand
TGAAAACAGACACACAGAACAATGGAACATAATAGAGAACCCAGATAGAAATCCACACATTTAAAGCCAATTCAGTTTTGACAAAGGCAAATTTGTTTGAGTTCTTTGTAGGTTCTGGATATTAGCCCTTTGTCAGATGAGTAGGATTGCAAAAATTTTCTCCCATTCTGTAGGTGGTCTGTTCACTCTGATGGTAGTTTCTTTGGGCAGAAGCTCTTTAGTTTAATTAGATCACATTTGTCAATTTTGGCTTTTGTTGCCATTGCTTTTGGTATTTTAGACATGAAGTCCTTGCCCATGCCTATGTGCTGAATGGTATTGTCTAGGTTTCTTCTAGGGTTTTTATGGTTTTAGGTCTAACATTTAAGTCTCTAATCTATCTTGAATTAATTTTTGTGTTAAGGTGTAAGGAAGGAATCCAATTTCAGCTTTCTACATATGGCTAGCCAGTTTTCTCCTCATTATTTATTAAATAGGGAATTGTTTCCCCATTTCTTGTTTTTGTCCGGTTTGTCAAAGATCAGATGGCTGTAGATGTGTGGTATTATTTCCAAGGGCTCCGTTCTGTTCCATTGGTCTCTATCTCTGTTTTGGTACCACTACCATGCTCTGTTGGTTATTGTAGCCTTGTAGTATAGTTTGAAGTCAGGTAGCGTGACGCCTCCAGCTTTGTTCTTTTGGCTTAGGATTGTCTTGGCAATGTGGGCTCTTTTTTGGTTCCATATGAACTTTAAAGTAGTTTTTCCAATTCTGTGAAGAAAGTCATTGGTCGTTTGATGGGGATGGCATTGAATCTATAAATTACCTTGGGCAGTATGGCCATTTTCACGATATGGATTCTTCCTATCCATGAGCATGGAATTTTCTTCCATTTGTTTGCATCCTCTTGTATTTCATTAAGCAGTGGTTTGTATTCTCCTTGAAGAGGTCCTTCATATCCCTTGTAAGCTGGATTTGTAGGTATTTTATTCTCTTTCAAGCAATTGTGAATGAGACTTCATTCATGATTTGGCTGTCTGTTACTGGTGTATAAGAATGCTTGTGATTTTTGCACATTGATTTTGTATCCGTCTTTTAAATAAATACTGGTGTGGAAATTGGTAACCATAGGCAGAAGAATGAAACTATATCCCTCTTCTCCCCATATACAAAAATAAAATCAAATGAGATTAAAGACTTAAATCTAAGGCCTGAAATTATGCAATTAATACAAGAAAACTAAAGGGAACAAAAAAATAGACAAATGAAATCACTTCAAAAGTTTCTGCATAGCAAAAGATATGAAAAAAAGAGACAACCTACCGAATAAAATAACCTAACTGCAAACTCTGTATCATCAAGGGATTCATAACCAGAATATAAAAGAAACTCAAACAACTCAATAGCAAAAACACCAAATAATTTTATTTAAAAATGAGCAAAAGTCTAAACAGACATTTCTCAAAATAAGACATAGAAATGGTCAATAGGTATATGAAAAAAATGTTCAACATCATTAATCATCAGATGAATCCAAATCAAAACCACAATGAGGTATTATCTCACCCTAGTTAATATGGCTTTTGTTGAAAAGACAGGGAATAATAAATGCTGGTGAGGATGTGGAAGAAAGGAACTGTTGTACTCTCTCGGTGGGAGTGAAAATTAGTACAGCCACTATAGGAAACGTTATTGAGGTGACTTATTTTTTTGAGGTATGTTCTTTCTATACCCAGTTTATTGAGGGTTTTTTATTGTAACTATCATATGATCTAGCAGTTATAGTAGTGGGCATATATCCAAAAAACGAAATTAATATATCCAAGGGCTGTCTACACTCCCCTGTGTTTTGCGGAACTATTGATAAGACAAAACATGGAATCAACTTAAGTGCCCATCAATGGTTAAATGGACAAAGAAAAGTGATATGAACTACACTATGGTATATAATTCAACATAAAAACAATAACATTCTGTCATTTACAGCAACATGAATAGAATTGAAATTAAGTAAAATAAGCCAAGCACAGAAAGATAAATATTGCATGTCCTCATTCGTAAGTGGGAGTTAAAATGGTGGAGCCCATGAAGGTACTAGATTTGTAGTTACCAGAGGCCAAAAGAGGTAGGCAAAGATGAAGGGAGTTTGATTAATGGGTACAAATATACAGTTAGAAGCTATAAGACCCAGTGTCCAATAGTTCAGTAGGGTGACTATAGTTAGCA
The DNA here is from genome assembly GCF_002776525.5 of Piliocolobus tephrosceles. Classification (NCBI taxonomy): domain Eukaryota; kingdom Metazoa; phylum Chordata; class Mammalia; order Primates; family Cercopithecidae; genus Piliocolobus; species Piliocolobus tephrosceles. The sequence continues at coordinate 1,017 of NW_022305356.1, read as the reverse complement.
TTAATCTATTGCACTTTTCAAAATAGCAAGAAGAGACTAATTTAAATGTTCCTAGCATAAAGAAAAATATTTAAGGTGATGGGTATCCTGATTTAGCTAATTTGATCATTACACATCATGTGAATTTATCAAATTACCCTCAAAATATGTACATCTGTTATATATCAGTTAAAATTTTAAAAAGTTCACTCCAGCCTGGGTGAATGATGAGACTCTATCTAAAGAATAATACATAATAAAAACTGAAATAAAAAATTAAAAAAATATGGAGATGCTGCTAAGAGCAAAATACTATTTGAAACTATCAAATATTGCTCAAAAATCCTTTCATTCCTAAGCATCATATTACCTTAGTTATTTTAGACCACTATTTCTTACACTAGATTTCTCTGTAACCTTCATGACTATCTGAAATAATTTTAGTGTCCATGGATAATCCATATGTTTAATTGTATACTGTTATACTAAAATGGAATATTAATAAAAGCATAATGCAATTATTAGACTATCAACTATATTGATAAGCACTTTTAGGCAATTTCCAGTATTAGTATTTACACTTATATTTCAGGTTATACTGATGCATAAAACACTACTTTATCTCTAATAAAAATAGAGACAGATTCAATGTAGACATAATACACTTACGTTGGTTTAATGCAAAACGACATGTAGAAGCACTATAAAAATATTTAACTATAGGATCATAGGGAGAAAAACAGTGGGAAAATTGAACCGTAACTTGGTGGCCAATGATTGTACAGGAATGCCAAACACAACAAAATCTGATTATCAACAGTCAGGTTGAAGTTCTTGTATGTATTTTTAAAATACTTTATTGAGCTCCTTTTAGGCAGAAATGTCAGTACCCTAAGTTATATTGAATTATCCTTAGTGATTTAAAATTTAAGATTTTTACTTGTATTTTTAGTTGTATAAAGATTATCATGAGAGGTTTACATTTGTATGTTCAAGTAATATAAAAATAAAATAATACAAGGCAATACTTGTTTTCTT
>NW_022305355.1:1054-1388 GCF_002776525.5 Piliocolobus tephrosceles | reverse complement strand
AAAATAATAATAATAATAATAATAATAATAATAATAATAGTAAATAATATTATTAACAGCAATATACATATAATGCGTAAACATTATTTGTTATGTAACATTTGTCATGTACATATGTTAGTAAATATGATTTTTTCTAAGCAAGTGTGTTTAATATATAAACTTTAATCAAAAACAAAAAAAAATAAAATAATAATAAATAATTTAGTTATATACCTTTTACACTTTTTATTAAAAATTCTTTTGTAATATATGCATGTTTGTCCACCTACTTGTCCTTATATATATATATTTGGTTTTTTTTTTTTTTTTTTTTTTTTTTTTTTTTTTTTTT
>NW_022305355.1:0-954 GCF_002776525.5 Piliocolobus tephrosceles | reverse complement strand
TTTTTTTTTTTTTTTTTTTTTTTTTTTTTTTTTTGTTCATATATAATGAGTAATATTTAACATTAAAGAACATGAATTAACTATAAAAAATATTTTATTTTTTTTTTCTAATTTTTTTTTTTGTAATAATTTATTTTTAATTAAAATTATTTTTTGTGTAATTATAACTTTTCCTTTAAACAATGAAAAAATATTTTATAAATTGTAATATTGTCTAAAAATAAATTCAAATAGTTCTCTATAAAATAATGACGTTTCAATATAAAAAAAATATATATACCAATAAATAAATAAATAATAAAAAAAAAAAAACATTGTAAAATAAAATATTTATAAGTATATATATATATATAAACAAGTGAATAATTAAATAAACAAATATATATATATATATATATATAGATAGATAGATAGATAGATAGATAGATAGAAAGAGAGATAGAGAAAAAGAGAGAGTAAAAGGTAGAAGTGCAAAAAGGTGTTAAACAAATGGAAGTTTTAAACGGTAATATTAATAAAATAACTTACAACACATGTAAGGACAGTCTTAGTAATTATGCAAACCCCTACGGACCTGCATTTAGAAAAAATCGAGTGTCTTTTTATGATGATCTTTATACAGAAGCAGTGTTTTTATTAGTAATCAGAAAAAAAAAAAAAAATCACACATATATATGCCATGTCATAATTAAGTTTTTCCGAGTTTTTATACGTTTATCAAACTTTTAACATAAATGCTTTATGTGTGTATACATTATAGATGAGTTCGCATAACTGTAAAAATTATTTATTTATTTTTTTTTTTTTATGTCAGGACAAAAAATGTGAACCAGCAAATAAGAAGTTATAAAACAATGAAAAAAACATATGTTATTTTTTAGTTAACAACATTGACTATGTTTTTTGTTTTTTTTTTTATGTTATCTTTCACTCATTAATATATATATGTACTTG
>NW_022305353.1:0-1836 GCF_002776525.5 Piliocolobus tephrosceles | reverse complement strand
ATTTCTAACACAGTTATCATGGAATCTGCAAAGGGATGTTTGAGAGCACATTGAGGTCTATGGTGGAAAAGGAAATATCTTCAGAGAAAAAGTAGAAAGAAGCTTTCTGAGACACTGCTTTGTGATATGTGAATTTGTCTTACAGATTTAAACTGTTAATTTCATTGAGCTGTTTGCTTACACTCTTTTCCTAAAGTCTACAATGGGATATTTTGGAGTATACTGAAGCTTATGGTGACAAAGGAAATATCTTCATATTAAAACTAGAAAAAAACTTTTTGAGAAACCACTTTCTTCATCTCACAGAGTTACACTCTTCATTTCATTGAACAGTTTGCTAGTACTGTTTTCTTGGAATCTGCAATAGGATATTTCAGAGTGCATTAAAGCTTTTGGTGACAAAGGAAAAATCCTCACACAAAAACTGGAAAGAAACTTTCTGAGAAAGTGCTTTGTGATGTGTTAATTCATTTCACAGAGTTACACGATTCTTTTCTTGGATCAATTTTAGAGCACTCTTTTTCTGGAATCTGACAAGGGATATTTGGGATCACATTGAAGCCTGCAGTGACAAAGGAAATATCCTCAGATAAAAACTAGAAAGGATTTTTCTGAGAAACTACTTTGTGATGTGTGTATTCATCGCAAAGTGTTACACCTTTCTTTTTATAGAGTAGTTTGCTAACACTGTTTTTGTGTAATCTGCAAAGGGATATTTGGGAGTACATGGAGGATTATGGTGATAAAGGAAGTATCCTCTAACAAAAACCGAAAAGAAGATTTCTGTGAAACTGCTTTGTGAGGTGTGAATTCATCTCACAGAGTTACACTGCTCTTTTCATTGAGAAGTTTGCTAACACTTTTTACGTGGAATCTGCAATGGGATATTTGCGAATGCATTGAGGCCTATGGTAAAAAATAAAATATCCTGAGACAAAAAATAGAAAGAAGCTTTCTGAAAACCTGCTTTGGGGTTTTTGAATTGATCTCGTAGAGTTACATGATTCTTTTCATGGAGCAGTGTGGTAGCACATTTTTTGGGATATTTTCAGATAAAAACTAGAAATAAGCTTTAGGAGAAACTGCTCTGTGATGTTTGAATTCATGTCACACACTTGCACGATTCTTTTCTTGCAGCAGTTTGCTAACACTGTTTTCAAAGAATCCGTAATAGGATATTTGGGAGCTCACTGAAGCCTATGGTGACAAAGGAAACATCCTCAGACAAAAAACAAAAAGAAGCTTTCTGAGTAACTGTTTTGTAATGTGTGAATTCACCTAACACAGTTACACTGTTCTTTTCATTGAGCAGTTTGCTAACACTCTTTTCTTGAAAACTGTAGTCTGATATTTCAGAGTGCATTGAAGCTTATTGTGACAAAGGAAATATCATCAGATAAAAACTGGAAAGAAGCTTTCTGAAAAACCGCCTTGGGATGTGTTAATTCATCTCACAGAGTTACATGATCCTTTTCATGGATCAGGTTAGTAGTACTGTTTCTGGGGAATCTGAGAAGGGATATTTTGGATTGCATTGAAGACTATGTTGACAACGAAATATCCTCAGATAATAACTTCAAAGGATCTTTCTGAGAAAGTACATTTTGGTGTGTGAATTCATCTCACAGAGTTACATCTTTCTTTTCATGGAGCAGCTTGCTAACAGTGTTTTCAAGAAATCTGCAAAGGGATATTTGGGAGTGCTTGGAGTGTTATGGTGAAAAAGCAAATGTTCTCTGATAAAAACCAAAGAGGAGATTTCTGTTAAACTACTTTGTGATGTGTGAATTCAACTTACAGTGTCTCATCGTTCTTTTCATTGAGAAGTTTGTTAAC
>NW_022305352.1:0-3209 GCF_002776525.5 Piliocolobus tephrosceles | reverse complement strand
GCCAAGAGTTCCTGTTCCCAAACAGCCTGAGCTGGAGCCCCAGGCCCCAGGAACAGCCATCTGGCCCTGACCCTGAGCTCCTAGACACTCCCGTGACCCTGCAGAGGGCAGGAGGCCAGGCCCCATCTTGCCCAGGGGCTGCAGCTGCTGACCATGGTTCCCCACTGGAGAGCTTAGTCCCAGTTCAGAGGAAGCTCTGGACTCAGTTCGTGTCCACTGTGTGCTCTCAGCAGGCCATGGTGTGGCCCACTGCAAGAAGCCCTGTCTACAGCTGTGGCCACAGATGCCACAATGGGATCTGGTCCTGTCCTTGCCGCACTTGGGGCTGGGGCTTCAGGGACTCCCCTGCAGGAGGGCAGTGCCCCTCAGTGACTGGCCACACAAAATGCCACTGTCACCTCAGAGCAATCGGTCCAGGGAACAAGCTGATCATATCACATTTTAAAAGACTTGTTTCTTAGCACAACAGTTGTATCTGCTGTATTCTGGCCCTTCACTCTGCCAGGAAGCTCCACAGTCTGTGCTGGTTGGAGGGAAGCAGGAGAGGTGTGGCTCATTGAGAAGGTAGCACATGGCAGAGGAGGCCGGGAGAGGGGAGAGTGTGGCCAGGTGGCCCCAAGGGAGCTCCCTGGAGCCGGGTGAGTGGGGCCTGCCTGCTCCTGCCTTGCTCCACTTGTGGTCTGTGGGGCCAGCGGCGTGGGCATCATCCAGGAGCCTATACAAAAATGCAGAACCTCAACCTCTACCCCAGACCTCCTGAATCAGAACGGAATTTCAAGAGGATCCCCAGGGGGGGCTCCTCATTGTGTGCACATGACTGAGGAACTCCGGTCAACACAGCCTGCTCACTGCACAAGCATGGCCCAGGGTCAGACCCTGACATCCTAGAATTTTCAGGTTCTTCCATTGGCCTGAAGGATCTTACCCATTTATGTCTTGGTCAAGTGTCTTTTCCTTCCTTCCTACAAGTGCCAACTTCATCTGCAGACTTCAAGGTCAAAGGGCTCACAGCAGCCGGGCGTGGTGGCTCACGCCTGTAATCCCAGCACTTTGGGAGGTCAAGGCGGGCAGATCATGAGGTCAGGAGATTGAGACCATCCTGGCTAACACGGTGAAACCCCTTCTCTACTTAAAAAAAAAAAAAACACAAAAAAATTAGCCAGGCCTGGTGGCGGGCACCTGTAGTCCCAGCTACTTGGGAGACTGAGGCAGGAGAATGGCGTAAATCTGGGGGACAGAGCTTGCAGTGAGCCGAGATCACACCACTGCACTCCAGCCTGGGCAACAGAGCGAGATTCCGTCTCAAAAAAAAAACAAAAACAAAAAAAAACGCTCATGGCTCGCTCCTCAGCAAGGCTCAGACTCCATCCCACAGCCAGAGACAGCACCATGAATGGAGTCAGCAGGACCCCTGCATCACCCTGACACCCAGACACGCTCCCCAGGGCACTTTCATCGTCCAAATGCTACTCTGCCTGGAAACATGCAAGCTTGTCATCCCTAATAGTGTTTTGTTGTGGTGGTGGTGGTGGTGGTGGTGGTTTTTTATTTTCTTCATGTTACCTTGTCTAAGACCTAATATGGTCCTTGATCTCTTCTTGATCCTTGACCAACTTGACGCTGTAAACTCTTCGGGCAGAAAAGACATAAATTCACATATAGATGCCAAATATGGTGTTTTGTCAGATGTGAGTAGATGTTTGGCTGAAGGCTGCTCAATTTCCATGTCTAGAATCTTCAGACTTCTATTAGATCGGTGGCTACAGCCACCCAAGGTGATGGGGGCTGGTATTTATTGTGAGGTTGCTGCAAACTTGTATTGTTCTCAGCATTGTACAAGAATTTGTAAGACAGTTTAGGTGCATTGCACATCTAGTCAGTGGCATAGGTAAGATTTGAACCCTGTGCATCTGGGCTCCAGGGACTGGGCCTTAACCCTGGAAATCCTGAGAGTGGACGTTGGGTATTTGAGGGTGAGATGGTGGCTGCAGCAACAGCTACCACATAATCAGGATTAGATTCAACAACATGGACACAATTCTAAATGAACATTTCTGAAAATAACACCCCTTAGAGGGATCTCCCTGAAGGATTTTTTTTTATTTTGAAACAGGGTCTAGCTCTGTCACCCAAGCTGGAGTACAGTGGCACCATCTCAGCTCACTGCCACCTCTGCCTCCCGGGACCAAACCATCCTCCCACCTCAGCCTCCCAAATAACTGGGGCCACAGGTGTGCACCACCACACCTGGCTAATTTTTATATTTTTTTTTGTAGAGATGGGGTCTCGGTATGTTGCCCAGCCTGGTCTTGAACTCAGGGCTCAAGTGATCCTTTTCAGTCTCCCATAGTGCTAGGTTCCAGCCATGAGCCACTGGATCTGGTCTAAACTTTACAGTTTTCTGTAAGAAGTATATATTATGTTAACTCTGAAAGAAAGAAACTCTGAAAGAGTCATGAAAACAATATAACGTTTAAAAATGCTTACAATGCAGTATTCACTGAATGACTCAGAACACCAAAATATAGAAATTTGAAATGTTATGACTGACGCAAAAACTAGAGTCTGGGCCTGGCACGGTGGCTCACGCCTGTAATCCCAGCACTTTTTGGAGCTGAGGCAGGCAGATCACCTGAGGTCAGGAGTTCGAGACCAGTCTGACCAACATGGTGAAACCCCATCTCTACTAAAAATATAAAATTAGTTGGTATGGTGGAGGGTGCCTAAAATCCCCGCTACTTGGGAGGCTGAGGCAGGAGAATTGCTTGAATCTGGGAGGCAGAATTTGCAGTGAGCCTAAATCATGCCACTGCACTCCAGCCTGGGCAACAGAGTGAGACTCTATTTCAAAAAACAAAAACAAACTAGAGTCTGGATATGAAAAGGTTAAAGGACCCTCAAGCTGGTTAGGGTAAGGAGGATTTAAACCCCAACAGGCAGAAACTTTCTTCCCTTTCCTCTTCCTCTCCTCTTCCTCTTCCTCCTCTCTTTTCTTCTCCCCCTCCCACCTTCCTCCTTCCTGGGCAGGGTGTGGGTCATCGTGGCTTTCTACATGTCCACTGAAGCTGTTATCTGTGTGATGCCAGTGAGCCCGCTGGACCCTGGAGTCCCGCACACCCTTCTGCTTCCTGGCACATGTTATACACTCTCTGCCGCAGACCTGGAGTCAGCCATTACTCCAAGGAGCCCTTGAGGGCTGTGTTGTTCTT
>NW_022305351.1:0-2885 GCF_002776525.5 Piliocolobus tephrosceles | reverse complement strand
TAATCCTTTGGGTATATACCCAGTAGTGGGATGGCTGGGTCATATGGCACATCTAGTTCTAGATCCTTGAGGAATCGCCATACTGTTTTCCATAATGGTTGAACTAGTTTACAATCCCACCAACAGTGTAAAAGTGTTCCTATTTCTCCACATCCTCTCCAACACCTGTTGTTTCCTGATTTTTTAATGATTGCCATTCTAACTGGTGTGAGATGGTATCTCATTGTGGTTTTGATTTGCATTTCTCTGATGGCCAGTGATGATGAGCATTTTTTCATGTGTCTGTTGGCTGTATGAATGTCTTCTTTTGAGAAATGTCTGTTCATATCCTTTGCCCACTTTTGGATGGAGTTGTTTGTTTTTTTCTTGTATATTTGTTTGAGTTCTTTGTAGATTCTGGAAATTAGCCCTTTGTCAGATGAGTAGATTGCAAAAATTTTCTCCCATTCTGTAGGTTGCCTGTTCACTCTGATGGTAGTTTCTTTTGCTGTGCAGAAGCTCTTTAGTTTAATGAGATCCCATTTGTCAATTTTGGCTTTTGCTGCCGTTGCTTTTGGTGTTTTAGACATGAAGTCCTTGCCCATGCCTATGTCCTGAATGGTACTACCTAGATTTTCTTCTAGGGTTTTTATGGTGTTAGGTCTAACATTTAAGTCTCTAATCCATCTTGAATTAATCTTCGTATAAGGAGTAAGGAAAGGATCCAGTTTCAGCTTTCTACTTATGGCTAGCCAATTTTCCCAGCACCATTTATTAAATAGGGAATCCTTTCACCATTTCTTGTTTCTCTCAGGTTTGTCAAAGATCAGATGGTTGTAGATGTGTGGCATTATTTCTGAAGGCTCCGTTCTGTTCCATTGGTCTTTATCTCTGTTTTGGCACCAGTACCATGCTGTTTTGGTTACTGTAGCCTTGTAGTATAGTTTGAAGTCAGGTAGCGTGACGCCTCCGGCTTTGTCCTTTTGACTTAGGATTGTCTTGGCAATGCGGGCTCTTTTTTGGTTCCATATGAACTTTAAAGCAGTTTTTTTCCAATTTGGTGAAGAAACTCATTGGTAGCTTGATGGGGATGGCATTGAATCTATAAATCACCTTGAGCAGTATGGCCATTTTCACGATATTGATTCTTCCTATCCATGAGCATGGTATGTTCTTCCATTTGTTTGTGTCCTCTTTGATTTCACTGAGCAGCGTTTTGTAGTTCTCCTTGAAGAGGTCGTTTACATCACTTGTAAGTTGGATTCCTAGGTATTTTATTCTCTTTGAAGCAATTGTGAATGGAAGTTCATTCCTGATTTGGCTCTCTGCTGGTCTGTTACTGGTGTATAAGAATGCTTGTGATTTTTGCACATTAATTTTGTATCCTGAGACTTTGCTGAAGTTGCTTATCAGCTTAAGAAGATTTTGGGCTGAGACGATGGGGTTTTCTAAATACACAATCATGTCATCTGCAAACAGGGACAATTTGACTTCTTCTTTTCCTAACTGAATACCCTTGATTTCTTTCTCTTGCCTGATTGCCCTAGCCAGAACTTCCAACACTATGTTGAATAGGAGTGGTGAGAGAGGGCATCCCTGTCTTGTGCCAGTTTTCAAAGGGAACTTTTCCAGTTTTTGTCCATTCAGTATGATATTAGCTGTGGGTTTGTCATAAATAGCTCTTATTATTTTGAGGTACGTTCCATCAATACCAAATTTATTGAGCGTTTTTAGCATGAAGGGCTGTTGAATTTTGTCAAAAGCCTTTTCTGCATCTATTGAGATAATCATGTGGTTCTTGTCTTTGGTTCTGTTTATATGCTGGATTACATTGATTGATTTGCGAATGTTGAACCAGCCTTGCATCCCAGGGATAAAGCCCACTTGATCATGGTGGATAAGCTTTTTGATGTGCTGCTGAATCTGGTTTGCCAGTATTGGGAGATTGGTCTAAAATTCTCTTTTTTTGTTGTGTCTCTGCCAGGCTTTGGTATCAGGATGATGTTGGCCTCATAAAATGAGTTAGGGAGGATTCCCTCTTTTTCTATTGATTGGAATAGTTTCAGAAGGAATGGTACCAGCTCCTCCTTGTACCTCTGGTAGAATTCAGCTGTGAATCCATCTGGTCCTGGGCTTTTTTTGGTGGGTAGGTTATTAATTGTTGCCTCAATTTCAGAGCCTGCTATTGGTCTATTCAGGGATTCAACTTCTTCCTGGTTTAGTCTTGGAAGAGTGTACGTGTCCAGGAAATTATCCATTTCTTCTAGATTTTCTAGTTGATTTGCGTAGAGGTGTTTCTAGTATTCTCTGATGGTAGTTTGTATTTCTGTGCGGTCGGTGGTGATATCCCCTTTATCATTTTTTATTGCGTCTATTTGATTCCTCTCTCTTTTCTTCTTTATTAGCCTTGCTAGTGGTCTGTCAATTTTGTTGATCTTTTCAAAAAACCAACTCCTGGATTCATTGATTTTTTGGAGGGTTTTTTGTGTCTCTATCTCCTTCAGTTCTGCTCTGATCTTAGTTATTTCTTGCCTTCTGCTAGCTTTTGAATGTGTTTGCTCTTGCCTCTCTAGTTCTTTTAATTGTGATGTTAGAGTGTCAATTTTAGATCTTTCCTGCTTTCTCTTGTGGGCACTTAGTGCTATAAATTTCCCTCTACACACTGCTTTAAGTGTGTCCCAGAGATTCTGGTATGTTGTATCTTTGTTCTCATTGGATTCAAAGAACATCTTTATTTCTGCTTTCATTTCGTTATGTACCCAGTAGTCATTCAGGAGCAGGTTGTTCAGTTTCCATGTAGTTGAGTGGTTTTGATTGAGTTTCTTAGTCCTGAGTTCTAGTTTGATTGCACTGTGGTCAGAGAGACAGTTTGTTATAATTTCTGTTCTTTTACATTTGCTGAGGAG
>NW_022305350.1:0-1013 GCF_002776525.5 Piliocolobus tephrosceles | reverse complement strand
TCCTTTCCACAAATACAGACAATTTAGGATAGAATAAAAATAATCTGTTGCCATTTTTAATAAAAAGATGTTATTAACTTTTATTTTAAAAATCTAAAGGGCGGAGCAAGATGGCCGAATAGGAGCAGCTTCAGTCTCCAACTCCCAGCGCGAGCGACACAGAAGACCGGCGATTTCTGCATTTTCAACTGAGGTACTGGGGTCATCTCACTCGGGAGTGCCGGACAATCGGTGCTGGTCAGCTGCTGCAGCCCGACCAGCGAGAGCTGAAGCAGGGCGAGGCATCGCCTCACCTGGGAAGCGCGAGGGGGAAGGGAGTCCCTTTTCCTAGCCAGGGGAACTGAGACACACAACACCTGGAAAATCGGGTAACTCCCACCCCAATACTGCGCTGTAACACCGGCACACCGGAGATTGTATCCCACACCTGGCCGGGAGGGTCCCACGCCCGCGGAGCCTCTCTCCTTGCTAACACAGCAGTCTGCGGCAATCTAACCGCAAGGCAGCAGCGAGGCTGGGGGAGGGGCGCCCGCCATCGCTGAGGCTTAAGTAGGTAACTAAAGCCGCTGGGAAGCTGGAACTGGGTGGAGCTCACAGCAGCTCAAGGAAACCTGCCTGTCTCTGTAGACTGCGCCTCTGGGGACAGGGCTCAGCTAAAGGAGTAGAAGCCTGTGAAACGCGAACGACTCTGTCTGACAGCTTTGAAGAGAGCAGGGGATCTCCCAACACGGAGGTTGAGATCTGAGAAGGGGCAGTCTGCCTGCTCCAGTGAGTCACTGACCCCTGAGTAGCCTAACTGGGAGACATCCCCCACTAGGGGCAGTCTGACACCCCACACCTCACAGGGTGGAGTACACCCCTGAGAGGAAGCTTCCAAAGCAAGAATCAGACAGGTGCACTCGCTGTTCAGCAATATTCTATCTTCTGCAACCTCTGCTGCTGATACCCAGGCAAACAGGGTCTGGAGTGGACCTCAAGCAATCTCCAACAGACCTATAGCTGAGGGTCCTGAC
>NW_022305349.1:0-3759 GCF_002776525.5 Piliocolobus tephrosceles | reverse complement strand
CCAAGTGGCAATGGCATAAAATAAGTGTATAGATACTATGAATTACATGGCATGAGGCAGGTGATCACATGCCTGCCAATGTATTTTAACAACTTCTGTTTGTAAGAAAAGGCTCTCACTAAATGGCTGCATAGAATCAGAAAGCTTATAAAAAAGTAGCAGATTTTATTTAATATTCTTGAACATCAATGATATAATAAGGTATATTTACAAAATTTCCCATTTAAAACATTCTGGTACAACCATACTGGAAAAATCAGTTTGGTAATGAATGTAAATATTTAAGAACAAAGCAACAGAAAGGCCTAGGGTCACAAGCATGCAAGCAACTTATGAAGGTAATAGTATACAAACCACAACACTGAATACCCTATAAGAAATTTTAGTGGAGTGAAAAAGTCCCTTTAAATAGTTCAATATACAGATAGTACATGAGAATGCTTCTCTCTAAACTCTTATTACACAGGTTTTCAAAATGTGACCAGGCGTGGTGGTTATGCCTGTAATCCTAGTACTTTGTGGGGGTGAGGCAGGCAGGTCGCTTGAGCTCAGGAGTTCGAGACCAACCTGGGCAACATGGTGAAACCCCATCTCTACAAAAAATTAGCTGGGCGTGAGGCACGTGCCTGTAGTCCCAGCTACTTGGGGGGCTGAAGTGTGAGGATTGCTTGAGCCCAGGAGGTCAAGGCTACAGTGAGCTGAGATCGCGCCACTGTACTCCTGGGTGACAAAGTAAGACCATGCCTCAAAAAGAAAAAAAAAAACCAAAATGATAAAGAATTGAAGATATATTTATTAGAAGGGAAAAATAATTACAGAAAAGGCTGAATGCAGGGTAGAAAATTGCATAATGTTAGAAATAATCAAGTACTAGGCGGGTGTGGGGAGAAGAGGTCCTTACAGGAAGGAGAAAATAAAAATTATTGCAATTTTCAAATCTACCCATCACAATAGTGGTACTCTGATTTGTCTAGACTTTTACAGTATACTCATATAGTAATTCCCTTAGAAGAGATAAAGCAGGCTATATTTTTCTTACTTTCCCAAGAAGGAAAAACATAAAATAAAAACGACCATGTTTGAAAATGACCACTTTATTTTATGGTAATTTTCTTTTAACCATCAAGGTTATGTGCAGGTATTAGAAAAATAAAAATATATAATACAGCAAAGACACTGAGCAAAGAGTCTATTCAGAGCAAAAATGAATGCAGAAAAGTTATTTTATATATGCACCATTGAAAAACTGCTTCTATCGTGAAGATTTAATGCTTTCCTGAGTAAACTTTTGTTTGTAATACTTTAATAGAGCGTGAGTTAATATAGTTTATTCCTTCTTGGAAGTGACATGCATTATTTCCAATCAAAAGGGGCTAAAAACAGAATTTTATCAGGATTCAATCTCAACCAAATAATGTAAGAAACAATATTTAAGCTTCTTGTATCTATAACAATTTCTAGTGTTCCTCAAATACTAAACTTCAAAGTTAAATCTCTTACCTGGTCCAAGACAATTATTTCATCTGCATCAACCACTGTTGACAATCTGTGTGCAATGAAAATAGAAGTTCTGTGTTTGACCACATCCTTCATGGCACCAAGAATAGTCTGCAAGTTTGGTAATATGAAGAACAGGAGAAAATAAAAAGAACTCTGCATTAGGCAAATGTAAATTAAAATAATCATACATTTCCTAAAGGAACACAAAAAATGCCAGTTAATCTTTTATTATGTAAATTTTATACTGATACCAAATATTACACCTAATCTAAAAATTGCTAAAAGGAAGGGGAGAAAGCAAAAAGAGAAGGCAAATATGATCACATTATCATAGAAAAAAATTCTTTAAGATAGGCAACATTTCTCAAAATTACAAAATCTGGGAGAAAGTATTTTCTATACAAGTAAACAAATAAACAACTCTCGTGATATCAGGAACATAGCCACATATAATGTTTACCAATGAGAACAAAACTAAAATGAGGAGAGACTTAAGTGATAGGACAGAGAGAAATTCAAAATAATCCAAAGATAGGGAGATTCAAAGACTACAGGAACATTTGCTTTTCCTTAGTTCAAACTCAGAGGACAGAAGGGGAAACAATGATAACTGTATATTTTTAACTGCAGAAACCTCTTTTTCAAAAGCATTCTGACTTCCTAATGCATCCCAGAAATATATTTTTGTTTATTCCCTGTAAAGTATAAGAGTTGTATATATATTCAGCTATACTTGGAAACCTGGGTCTAACTACAGCAAGCTAGATGGAAATAGCAGTGTGGGGAATGGGGATATACCCAAATTTCCTATGAATATTTCTGAACATTTTATTTATTAAAGGAATAAAATTATCAAGAGCAAATGGTTACCCAGGAAAAGATCTTATATTTTACTAGGGCAGACTAATAATAAGGTACAAGGCCAATACTAAGAAAGCCTGACGAGTTGATGGGTGCAGCACACCAACATGGCACATGTATACATATGTAACAAACCTGCACGTTATGCACATGTACCCTAGAACTTAAAGTATAATAAAAATAAAAATAAAAAAAAAAAAGAAAGCCTGTTATGTTTGTGAGGACTCATTTTTAACCTTTAACAACTTAAACTCTGACATCCTACTGAAGACACTGGACTTTTTTAAAAGGCCCATTAAAATTTACCAAATCTAAGATGGCCGAATAGGAACAGCTTCAGTCTCCATCTCCCAGCGCGAGCGACACAGAAGACCGGTGATCTCTGCATTTTCAACTGAGGTACTGGGGTCATCTCACTCGGGAGTGCGGGACAATCGGTGCTGGTCAGCTGCTGCAGCACGACCAGCGAGAGCTGAAGCAGGGCGAGGCATCGCCTCACCGGGGAAGCGCGAGGGGGAAGGGAGTCCCTTTTCCTAGCCAGGGGAACTGAGACACACAACACCTGGAAAATCGGGTAACTCCCACCCCAATACTGCGCTGTAACACCGCCACACCAGAGATTACATCCCACACCTGGCTGGGAGGGTCCCACGCCCTGGGGGCCTCCCTCCTTGCTAACACAGCAGTCTGCCGCAATCTAACCTCAAGGCAGCAGCCAGGCTGGGGGAGGGGCGCCCGCCATCGCTGAGGCTTAAGTAGGTAAATAAAGCCGCTGGGAAGCTCGAACTGGGTGGAGCTCACAGCAGCTCAAGGAAACCTGCCTGTCTCTGTAGACTCCACCTCTGGGGACAAGGCTCAGCTAAAGCAGCAGAGGCCTGTCCAGACGCGAACGACTCTGTCTGACAGCTTTGAAGAGAGCAGTGGATCTCCCAACACGGAGGTTGAGATCTGAGAAGGGGCAGTCTGCCTGCTCAAGTGGGTCACTGACCCCTGAGTAGCCTAACTGGGAGACATCCCCCACTAGGGGCAGTCTGACACCCCACACCTCACAGGGTGGAGTACACCCCTGAGAGGAAGCTTCCAAAGCAAGAATCAGACAGGTGCACTCGCTGTTCAGCAATATTCTATCTTCTGCAACCTCTGCTGCTGATACCCAGGCAAACAGGGTCTGGAGTGGACCTCAAGCAATCTCCAACAGACCTATAGCTGAGGGTCCTGACAGTCAGAAGGAAAACTATCAAACAGGAAGGACACCTATATCAAAACCCCATCAGTACGTCACCATCATCAAAGACCAGAGACAGATAAAACCACAAAGATGGGGAAAAAGCAGGGCAGAAAAGCTGGAAATTCAAAAAATAAGAGCGCATCTCCTCCTGCAAAGGAGCACAGCCCATC
>NW_022305348.1:0-1587 GCF_002776525.5 Piliocolobus tephrosceles | reverse complement strand
AATAAAATAAAATTGCTCTTCCCTTTCCCCTGCCAGAGGCAAGAGGGTAGGTTTCTCAGATCCTCACCAGGAGAACTCAGTGGGGCTCACAGTGGGGCTCAAAAAAGTGTGAAGAGCAGTAAGACTGCAGCTCCTATAGTTTCTCATTAGTCCATGCTCAGCCTCCAACAATTGATCAACATGACCATGTAAGTTGTCCCACCAGTTTTTGACTCCATTGACTCCCGTTTCAGGTAAGCAGGTGTTGGCAATGACTCTGGATTCACCTGTCTCCACATTTTGAGTTGCTCTAAAACCTCAGTTCCCTTGTCCAAGAAAAGTCACACATTTTCAATTCTTTGAATGCTGTTTTCTTCTTGCAAAAATAAGAGTAAAAACTCCTAACCTCTGTACATGTGAACACTGAAACTGAGTCGTTTAATTTTCTTTTAACATAAGTAATTGAATGGTACCATAAGGAAAAATACAAAAACTTTACCAGTAATAAGAACGGAGCTATTACCACCCATCTACTTAAAGGGATGAAAGGAAGCAAAGATTCCAAGAAGAGAAAATTTTATAGTGAATTTGCTCTTGACAAGAGCTGTTTTTTTTTCCCCCTAGGGGAGCAAAGTTTAAGAGATACCATACAGTAAGGGAGTCAAGTAGATAAAAACTCCAGTACGGGGTGTGGTGGCTCACATCTTTAATCCCAGCACACTGGGAGGCCAAGGTGGGCAGGTAAGTTGAAGTCAAGTTCAAGACCAGCCCGGCCAACAAAGTGAAACCATGTCTCTACTAAAAATACAAAAATTAGCTGGGCATGGGGGCGGGTGCCTGTAATGCCAGCTACTCAGGAGGCTGAGGTTGTAGAGATCACACCACTGAACACTAGGCTGGGCTACAGAGCAAGAGTCCATCTCGGGGGATAAAATACCCTTCAATATCCATCATTTCTTCTGACTAAACTACTATGATTCCTCCTTGACCATCTTATTGGCAGACTGGAGAAGGGCAAAGATTGAATCTGGTAAATAAAATGTTTCCAGCACAGCTGCAATTGTTGCTACCGACACTCATTGGTAATAACAGCAACAATCAGCCAGGGTCATAGGATAAGGAGAATGATATTAGGGAGGAGAAACTTGGCTACCATGGGAAAATTCCCAGAACAGAAGAATTCCTGTGAGCTGAAGACTACCTCATTTATGTCTAGCAAATGTTCATAGTTGGGAATTGAATAGATTATAAGCTAGATTAGAAAAGGCATAGTTAGCAAGAAAAAATTTAATAAAGTCTTGAAAGCAGGCATATGCCTGAGTTATTCCACACGTAGGGTATTCCTCTAGTTTTAAAGCCCTCATATAGTCTCTGCTGCTGTAGCTTTTACCCATCTCTGCGGTGTAGTTCAGATATCATTTTTTAAAACTCATTTCTCATAGAAATTAATCTTCACATTTTCTGAATTCCTATAGCAGATTTTGATTCCCTCACATTTCTAATACATTCCATCACTCATTATCAGATTTTGTATAGATATTCTTCATCATTAATATATTTAAAATCACTTATTAAAGTCAAAGCATGGAAAAGTGAAACTACATAACA
>NW_022305347.1:1830-8980 GCF_002776525.5 Piliocolobus tephrosceles | reverse complement strand
GTAGCTTTCAAAATACCATGTGACTATTAGCATTTGAAATTTGAAATCAGCACCTGAACAGAGTGGTGCTTGAAGTATAAAACACACTTTGGAGTTTGAGAACTTGTACAAAAAAAAAAAAAAGTAAAATATCTCAGTAGTTTCAGTAATTTCTTTTTGTTTGTTTCAGATGAAGTCTAACTTTGTCTCCCAGGCTGGAGTGCAATGGCATGATCTCGGCTCACTGCAACCTCTGCCTCCTGAGTTCAAGCAATTCTCCTGCCTCAGCCTCCCAAGTACCTGGGATTACAGGCACCCGCCACCACACCTGGCTAATGTTTTTTGTTTTTTTTGTATTTTTTTGTTTTTTTTTTGGAGACAGAGTTTTGCTCTGTCACCCAGGCTCGAGTGCAGTGGTGTGATCTCGGCTCACCGCAAGCTCTGCCTCCAGAGTTCATGCCATTCTCCTGCCTCAGCCTCCCGAGTAGCTGGGACTACAGGCGCCTGCCACCATGCCCGGCTAATTATTTTTGTATTTTCAGTAGAGACGGGGTTTCACCATGTGGGTCAGGCTCATCTCAAACTCCTGACCTCAGGTAATACACCCACCTCAGCCTCCCAAAGTGCTGGGCTTACAGGCGTGAGCCACTGCGCCAGGCTAGTTTCAGTAATTTAAAAATACTGATTATATGTTGAAAATATAATTTTGGGGCTGGGCGTGGTGGTTCACATCTGTAATCCCAGCAGTGTGGGAGGTCAAAGTGGGAAGATCACTTGAGTCCAGGAATTCAAGACCAGCCTGGGCAACAAAGTGAGACTCTGTCTCTACAAAATATTTAAAAATTAGCTGGGCATGGTGGTGCACACCTGTGGTTCCAGCTACTTAGGAGGTTGAGGTGGGAGAACTACTTGAGCCCAGGAGGTCCAGGCTGCAGTGAGCTGTGATCATGCTACTGCATTCCAGCCTGGGCAACAGAACAAGACCCTGTCTAAAAATAATAATTATATATATATATAAAACTTTTGGGTATACAAGACTAGGTTAAATAAGATATATTACTAAAATTAATTTCATCTGTTTCTTTTTATATTTTTTTGATTGGATACAAACAAATTAACAATTACAGACTATCTCCAACTTATAATGGTTAAACTTTATGATCAATAGTAATAAATTCCATGAGATATTCAACACTTTATTATAAAATAGGGTTTGTGTAAGATGATTTTTTCCCAACTGTAGGTTAACGTCAGTGTTCTGAGCACATTTAAGGCAGGCTTGGCTAAGCTATGATATTCAGTAGGATATGTGTATTACACGCATTCTTCACTTACAAGATTTTCAACTTATGATGGATTTACTGGGACATAAACCCATCCTAAGTCAAGGAGCATCTGTACACATAAAGCTAACATTCTATTCCTATCAGACAGTGCTGCTCTTAAGCATGTCATTGCAAAACTTAAGCCTTCATGTAAAATGATCAGATTTGCATTCTAGAAAGATTATATGCCCTGGTGAGACTAAGATTGAAAGCAGACAGAAAGCTATTCCACTTGCTGGGGCAAACAAAAAAGATAAGGACCTGTTTTAAAACATGTACAGTAAAGGTTATGAGGAAATAACAGCTTTAGGCTGGGCATGGTGACTCATGCCTGTAATCCCAACAATTTGGGAGGCTGAGGTGGAAGGATCTCTTGAGACCAGGAGTTTGAGGCCAGCCTAGGCAACATGGCGAAACTCCATCTCCACAAAAAATACACACATTAGCCAGGCATGGCGGCATTGTGCCTGTAGTCTCAGCTACTCAGAAGTCTAAGGCAGGAGGATCATCTGAGCCTGGGGAGATTGAGGCTGCAGTGAGCTGTGATCATGCCTGAGTGACACAGTGAGGCCTTGTCTCAAATAAAAAAAAAAAAAAAAAGATAGGAAACAACAACTTCAATTTTCAATGTATAGTAAAAACAACAACAACAACAAAAAACCCAACTAGGATAGCGCTTTTTGAGGGAGGATAAAATTCTTCTGGTTTGCAGCAGATTTCCAGATACATGGAAATCTATTTGCTTTGGGAGTGGGGCCAAGACAACTATGCCCAAGTGTAGGATCATTATGCTACGCTGAATTAAAAAGAAAAAATCACAGTTCAAATCCCTGGAGTTAGAAGAGTTGTAAGTTCCAATGTGGTATTATGACTCCAAGTTATACTGGACTCCTCTGTTCTCCAAGGAACCCTAGTGATACCTTATAAGTCTACAGGAAGACAAACTGGTACAGTTGTAGTGGAGGGCTGGGTGAAGCTTGCTATGTGTCCTCAATTAGAGAGCACGATCTGAGTTCTGAATGTGGCTCTGGTTATAAGCCCTTGTTCAAGCCAATGAGAGAAGAACTCCATCCTCTGATCTGAAGTTAAAGGTGTCAAAAAACCTTGATATACATCTGTTAGTGTCCACCTTGGGCAGTTGGGAACTTGGGAAAAAACATAAATTCCATTTGGATACAAAGAGAACATTGGAAAGGTTTGTCAAATAGAAAAGAATCAAATTAATAGATGCATTTGGAAATAAACTACTGGCCCGGCATGGTGGCTCACACCTGTAATCCCAGTCTTTGGGAGGCTGAGGTGGGCAGATCACTTGAGGTCAGGAGTTAGAGTCCAGCCTAGCCAACATGGTGAAACCCCATCTCAACTAAAAAAAAAATACGAAAATTAGCTGGGTGTGGTGGTGCACGCCTGTACTCCCAGCTACTTGGAGGCTGAGGCATGAGAATCTCTTGAAACCAGGAGATGGAGGTTGCAGTGAGCTGAAATGGTGCCACTGCACTCCAATCTGGGCAACAATGACAGACTCCATCTCAAAAACAAAACAAAACAAAGCAAAAACAAAAGAGAAACGACTTCACATTTGGGATTAAGTTTTTTTAAAAAAGAAAATAAACTACATAAACTGCTTTTCATAAAGAATGTAAAGTGCCCTGAACACAGAAAATATTCACGCCTCCAACAAACCTTTATCAAGGCCTTACCAAGGACCAGGTACAGTGCCAGGTACTGGGATTTTATGTATAAATGTGTATATGTATATCCTAAGAACTGGGATATACAGATGAATAAAACTCAATCCTTGGCCCTGAAGAACTCACCACCTACCTACTTGTCAGAGAAGGGACAAATCCCTCAGATGTGGGCATTATACCCAAAAGACTAGCTAACACATTCAAAGTCATTTAGCACTGGCTAAGGGCTGGACTGACACAAAAATCTGATACTCCTGACTTCAGATTCAGTAGAACAATGCTCATGCTAGTTTTATCCTAAACAAAAAATGTGGCAAAATTAAATTCCATTGCAACTCGAAACTTTAGGTCAAGTGTGGAATCTCACAATCAAACAACTACAATAGAGGGCCTAAGACATACAGAATCAGCACAAAACTCAAGTTAAACAAATACTCTTTTGACATCCAAGATCCTTATAAGGAAGGAGACTACTACTACTCCTGCTGCCCTCCTCTCCCTACCTTGCCTAGTTCCCAAGACAGGAGGAAAGAGAGAAAGAAACAAAAGTAAGATAAATAGCCAGACAACCTTGGCACCACCACCCGGCCCTAGGAGTTAAAAAAAGTAATAATAATAACATCAATCCCTAACCTAAACTACTTATCTGTAAATCCCAGACACTGTATGAAAAAAAAAAGCATTGTAAAACTTTTTGTTCTGTTAGTTGATGCATGTAGGCAAGAGTCATGTTTCCCACAGTTGCTTGATTTATCACTACCCTTTCACGTGGACCCCTTAAAGATGTAAGCCTTTAAAAAGGCCAAGTATTTCTTTTTCGGGGAGCTCGGCTCTTAAGACGCGAGTCTGCTGACACTCCCGGCGGAATAAAAAACCTCTTCCTTCTTTAATCCGGTGTCTGAGGAGTTTTGTCTGCCGCTCGTCCTGCTACACTTATAAACAGGAGAAAATCAATTTTCCTAATAGAAATCCATCACACTCTTGGATAGCGGCTGCCTTTGCAGTGTACTGTCATCAACCTAGCTCCCAGATGGTTGCAGACTTATTGCATCAGACAAATCGAATCACATGTACTTGACAGCATCCGCCCAACCAGTGACCACTCCAGTTAATATAGGCAGAGATTTACGGGCAGAGGGTTCTATGATTTTATTCAGCTTCATGAAAGATGCTCGACATGACTCCAAGATCCGGCAGTTCTAGGTTCTAGACTAACTCTGCCAATGTCTTTAAAGGAAAACGTCCACAGATCACAATTAAACAGCCTCAATTATTACAATCTTTTTCTCGCCTCCCCACTCCCCTCACGTCTGATCTACCACGGAAAAGACTTTTCCGATTCTTAAAGGTATGCCCATAGGTCGGGGGATGGCCTTCCCAAAAGCTTCAGGGTCATTTCTTTTGGCCAAGAGCGGCCTCCAACGCCCCGAAATGCTTCCCATACGGAAGGAATGAATCTACTCTGTTGCAGAAGTGACACAGTTTCCGGAAGGAGCCTTTGATCCTATCAAAACAAAGGAAAACCACTCTGGCCTTGCTGAAGATGAGAAAAAGACTGGGGGCGACCAAAGATTCGTGATAGAAAAGCCGCCTCGACCCCACAACCTCCCGCCACGGCATGCTCTGGCAACTCCTGGGGCAGGAAGGTTTGACAGCTCCCGATGGGCGTGCGTACGCACACAGGCAACGAACGGAACTGAGCACGCGTGGAAGGGACCTCGCACCGCCCGGGTGGAGGAGAAAGTGGGACGACCCCGGCTACCAGGCGTGTTTTCGCGGATGGGGAGAACCTCGTAGCCACCGCACCTTGGGAGGGGGTTTGACGAAGGGTGGAAGCTGTGGCCTCAGGAGCGGTGGCTGGATTTGAGAAAGTTGGGTTTAGGATCAAGGAGGTAACCCGCTCGTGCCGGTACTTACATCGTCGCCACTCGCTGTCTGCCTTCACCAGCTGGTCCACTAGTCCCGGGTCCTTGAAGCGCTTCTCCTGCGTCTCTCGGATGAGGGCTGGGTCCCCTCCTTTATCCACCCGAAACAAATCCAGATCCAGCACCATCTTCTTTCCTCCCCGGCCAACACTCAGGGAAGCGAGGATCGCGCCGCAACACTCAGCCTGTGACCGCGGCCCTGCGCCGGCGCGCTGACCCGCCCTTCCTGCGCAGGCGCGGCTGCAGCCCGCCGGCGACCCCTCTCGACCGGAAGCGGCTTGTTGGAGGCGGGGCCGCGGAGGGAGGGGAGAGGAGAGTGGGTAGGCGTGGGACTATACCTCTGGTTCCTTTGCCCCGGCTCTGCCCTTCTGCAGGAACTGTGATCGCCTCATAAAAGTGTGAATGCCTCAGTTTCCTCCTCCTGTCTCAGGCGAGGCAGAGAGAGGCCTGTCCCCGCATCCCTAGCTTAGAGGTCGGTGCCGTCACCAGATGCCCGTTTTCCTCTCACTAGGTTGGGTCCTTCTACTGGGCTCTTTCCCCGAACCTCGGCAGTCTTCTCCATCTTGATACAAGAGGATGGCAAATGTAGTCCCAGGGCTACCTCAGCTTAAGATTCGTGCTCTCGTGCCTTAGAAATGGGATAACTTTCTTAATCTGATTATTGAATAAACCAAATTGTCCCTTTACCAACTCTTAAGAGCACAGCTTTGGGAAAATGCGGTTGTCTTTTAGAGAGAAACGAGAGAAAACTTTTCCAAAGGGAAACAGGCAGATTTGAACGCAGTATAAGGTGTTGAGGTCATGTCTTGGGTCCATTTGAAAGCATCTTGAAGAACAATTTGTATCAAACTTTGATTTTATAATGTTCAGGCCTTTACAATGAAATATTCTGGTTGCTGATTGAAGCCAAAGTTATCAAAGAATCTCCCTGATAACAAGAGATTATTTGAAGGATTTGGGAACAGGTGATCTGTTACCCCACCCCCACCCCCAATCCTTCCACTTTGCAGAAACTTTGAAACCTCACTCCCAATGCCTTCTCAGAGCTAGATGTGCTAAGATCTTCTTGATCTCATACCACCGTCATGGACTCCTGAGATGAGGGTGTGACATAGCTATCATATTATTTATAATATGAAATATATTTGGCCTTTGTCCCTGGTTCCTGACACAACCCCTAAAACCCTTGAATTTCCTGGGTTATTCATAATGAGTCCCTTTGATAACACCTGAGTTTATAATAAGGAGGTGATTTAGGGTAGGGGCCCTAGATAACCTCAGGATGGGGCCAGTCACCAGAGAGACCAAGTGATTGGAGGATTGGAACTTTCATCCCCACCCTTCAACCTCCAGGAAAGGGGGAGGGGAGGGGCTGGACATCAAACTCTATAAACACTCGAACAACAAGAGTTGATGAGCTTCAGGGTTGCTGAACATGTGGAGATGCAGGAGGGTGTATTGCCCAGAGAGGGCATGGAAGCTCTGCACCCCTGACACCTTGCCCTATCCATCTCTTCATCTGGCTGTTCATTTGTACACTTTGTACTGTCCTTTATAATAAACTGGTAAATGTTTCCTTGAGGTCTGTGAGCCTTCTCAGCAAATTAATCAGATCAAAGGAGGGGGTAGTGGGAGCCCCAGTTTATAGCTGCTGAGTAAGAAGTGTAGGTGAAATCTACTACTTGCAATTGGCATCTGAAGAGGGGCAGTCTAGTGGATTCAAGCCGTTACCCCATGGAATCTGACACAACCTCTAAGGAAGGAGACCACTACTACTCCTGCTGCCCTCCTCCTCCCAACTTGCCTAGTTCACAAGACAGGAGGAAAGAGAGAGAAATGAAAGTAAGATAAATAGCCAGACAACCTTGGCACCACCACCCGGCCCTAGGAGTTAAAAAAAGTAATAACAATAACATCAACCCCTGACCTAAACTACTTGTGTTATCTGTAAATCCTAGGCACTGTATGAAAAAAAAGCATTGTAAAACTTTTTGTTCTGTTAGTTGATGCATGTAGGCCCCAGTCACGTTTCCCACGCTTGCTCAATTTATCATGACCCTTTCACGTGGACCCCTTAAAGTTGTAAGCCTTTAAAAAGGCCAAGTATTTCTTTTTTGGGGAACTTGGCTCTTAAGACGCACGTCTGCCGACGCTCCTGGCTGAATAAAAATCCTCTTCCTTCTTTTATTTTTTTTTTTTTTATTATACTTTAAGTTCTAGGGTACAT
>NW_022305347.1:0-1730 GCF_002776525.5 Piliocolobus tephrosceles | reverse complement strand
CATGATAGGCCCCAGTGTGTGATGTTCCCCTTCCCGAGTCCAAGTGAGCTCATTGTTCAGTTCCCACCTATGAGTGAGAACATGCGGTGTTTGGTTTTCTCTTCTTGTGATAGTTTGCTAAGAATGATGGTTTCCAGCTGCATCCATGTCCCTACAAAGGATGCAAACTCATCCTTTTTTATGGCTGCATAGTATTCCATGGTGTATATGTGCCACATTTTCTTAATCCAGTCTGTCACTGATGGACATTTGGGTTGATTCCAAGTCTTTGCTATTGTGAATAGTGCCGCAATAAACATACGTGTGCATGTGTCTTTGTAGTAGCATAATTTATAATCCTTTGGGTATATACCCAGTAGTGGGATGGCTGGGTCATATGGTACATCTAGTTCTAGATCCTTGAGGAATCGCCATACTGTTTTCCATAATGGTTGAACTAGTTTACAATCCCACCAACAGTGTAAAAGTGTTCCTATTTCTCCACATCCTCTCCAACACCTATTGTTTCCTGATTTTTTAATGATTGCCATTCTAACTGGTGTGAGATGGTATCTCATTGTGGTTTTGATTTGCATTTCTCTGATGGCCAGTGATGATGAGCATTTTTTCATGTGTCTGTTGGCTGTATGAATGTCTTCTTTTGAGAAATGTCTGTTCATATCCTTTCCCCACTTTTGGATGGGGTTGTTTGTTTTTTTCTTGTATATTTGTTTGAGTTCTTTGTAGATTCTGGAAATTAGCCCTTTGTCAGATGAGTAGATTGCAAAAATTTTCTCCCATTCTGTAGGTTGCCTGTTCACTCTGATGGTAGTTTCTTTTGCTGTGCAGAAGCTCTTTAGTTTAATGAGATCCCATTTGTCAATTTTGGCTTTTGCTGCCGTTGCTTTTGGTGTTTTAGACATGAAGTCCTTGCCCATGCCTATGTCCTGAATGGTACTACCTAGATTTTCTTCTAGGGTTTTTATGGTATTAGGTCTAACATTTAAGTCTCTAATCCATCTTGAATTAATCTTCGTATAAGGAGTAAGGAAAGGATCCAGTTTCAGCTTTCTACTTATGGCTAGCCAATTTTCCCAGCACCATTTATTAAATAGGGAATCCTTTCCCCATTTCTTGTTTTTCTCAGGTTTGTCAAATATCAGATGGTTGTAGATGTGTGGCATTATTTCTGAAGGCTCCGTTCTGTTCCATTGGTCTATATCTCTGTTTTGGTACCAGTACCATGCTGTTTTGGTTACTGTAGCCTTGTAGTATAGTTTGAAGTCAGGTAGCGTGACGCCTCCGGCTTTGTCCTTTTGACTTAGGATTGTCTTGGCAATACGGGCTCTTTTTTGGTTCCATATGAACTTTAAAGCAGTTTTTTCCAATTCGGTGAAGAAACTCATTGGTAGCTTGATGGGGATGGCATTGAATCTATAAATAACCTTGGGCAGTATGGCCATTTTCACAATATTGATTCTGCCTATCCATGAGCATGGTATGTTCTTCCATTTGTTTGTGTCCTCTTTGATTTCACTGAGCAGTGGTTTGTAGTTCTCCTTGAAGAGGTCCTTTACATCCCTTGTAAGTTGGATTCCTAGGTATTTTATTCTCTTTGAAGCAATTGTGAATGGAAGTTCATTCCTGATTTGGCTCTCTGCTTGTCTGTTACTGGTGTATAAGAATGCTTGTGATTTTTGCACATTAATTTTGTATCCTGAGACTTTGCTGAAGTTGCTTATCAGCTTAAG
>NW_022305346.1:0-1181 GCF_002776525.5 Piliocolobus tephrosceles | reverse complement strand
AAAAAACTTAATTTCAAATGGACCAAACATCTAATTGTGAGAGCTAAAACCATAAAACCCTTGGAAGAAAACATAGGAAAAAAGTTTCATAACATAGAATCTGGTAATAATTTCTTGGATATGACAGTGAAAGCACAGACAACAGCAACAAACAACATACATGAAAAGAACTTAAAGTGAAAAGCTTTTATGTATCTGAAGATACAATGAATAGATTGAAAATACAATTCACAGAGGGGGAGAAAATACTCACACGTTATATGTTTGATAAGTAATTAATATGCAAGCTATATAAAGACCTCAGCGACAACAACAAAACCCGCAAATTTAAACATGAGCAAAGGTTTTGAAATATACATTTCTTTAAAGAAGATATACAAATGACCAGTAAACACAGTATAAGGTGCACAGCATCACTAATCATGAGAAAAATGTAAATCCAAACCACAATGCAATACCAACTGAAACATATAAGTATAGCTACCATCAAAAAACCCAACACCAACAAATCAAAACAAACAACAAAGCCCCAGAAAACAGCAAATGCTGGATGTGGAGAAGCCAGGACTCCTGCACACCGCTGGTGGAAAAGTAAGATGGCACAGCCACTGTGGAAAACAGTAATCACAATAGGATCCAGTAATTCCACATCTGGGTATATACCCAAAAAACTGAAAGCGGGAATTTGTACACCCATGTTTATAGCAGCATTCACAAGAGACAAAGGCTAGAAAAAGCCCAAAGGTCCATCTACAGATGAATGGAAAAGCAAATATGATCAACACACACAATGATGTATTATTCAGCCCTAAAAAGAAAAGAAATTCTAATACATGCTACAACACAAACCTTGAAAAGATTAAAACAAAAATTGCAAATATTCTATGCTTTCCACTTTTATAATGTACCTTGAGCAGTTAAATTCATAAACACAGAAAATAGGATGTGGTTTCCAGGGGATGGGGGGAAGGGAAATGGGGAGCTATTGTTCCATGGATATAGAGTTTCACTATGGGATGATAAAACAGATTTGGAAATGAATAGTGGTGATAGCTGCACAACAATGTATTTGTACTTAATGTTCTAAAAAATTATGTTATACATATTTTACCAAAGTAAAAAAAATTGATATTTAAAAATCTACATGTTTCTTTGAACTGTTTCTTTACATCCCTTGTCCA
>NW_022305345.1:0-5084 GCF_002776525.5 Piliocolobus tephrosceles | reverse complement strand
GGAGAAAGGCATTGGTTCTCATTAGCTCTTTCTATTTACACTCAATAAGTCCCAAAATATTTCATCTAGATACAAATTACATAAAACAGGAGACCGTGTAAATGAATTGCCTGCCCGAAAAAATTAAAAAGAAAAAAATAGTAAAAGAGTGAAGTGCCATTTGATAATCTAGAGGTAGAATAAGTTTACAGTTAACATGCTTATATCTTTAGAAATATGTACGTAGAACTTCTGTGATTTGCCCAAGAATGATTTTAATACTTTAGATCTGAGGTTTTCAACCTTTGTGTTCACCGTGCCCTTAGTATCTCAGTGATTTTTTTCATAGTACCCCAAGCCAAAAGAA
The DNA here is from genome assembly GCF_002776525.5 of Piliocolobus tephrosceles. Classification (NCBI taxonomy): domain Eukaryota; kingdom Metazoa; phylum Chordata; class Mammalia; order Primates; family Cercopithecidae; genus Piliocolobus; species Piliocolobus tephrosceles. The sequence goes on along the minus strand of NW_022305345.1, from coordinate 4,738 downwards.
ATAAATCCTGTTTAGTAAACACTTAGGTCCAAATAACGTTTATTTCCTAAAAAATTAACAGTCACCTAAAAAATAGGAGAAATTAAATACAATTAAACACCATTACTTACTGAAAGTATGTATGTGCCCGTTTTCCACTGTAAAACTTTTCAAACCTCAGAATTAGACTGGTGGCAGCCACCCTCATTACCTATTTCTTGTTATTCAATTTATAACTCATAATTCATAATGTCATTCATAGTTGAATTCAATTTATAATTCAATTCATAATTTAATTCAATTCATAATTCAATAATGAATTAATAAGCAGGCTTCCATCATTTCCTCATTCTGATTCTCTATATTGTATATATTAGAAGATACATTATTATTTATCATAATATAAATTTTGCTCCTGCCCCTTGTCCAACTGCTCTATGGAATTTTAGTAATTTTATTGATGTAAAAAATTTAAATTTGTTAAATAAATTTGATACATAAATGCACGCTCATTGTAAACTTCAAAATCCAGATGAATAAAATCCCTCTCAATTTTCTACCCATATCCACTAACTACTGCTACAGGAATGATGACTATTGTTAACAATATGAGGTATATATTTTCACTGAAATAATTACATATGTAGATTTAGAAGTATTGGTCACATTGTATATTTTATATTAAAAATACTAGATTGCAGGTATTAAAATTTTCATTTACCCATTTTGGAGAAATCATTCTATATAAACAAGTGTGAACTTACCCGGACCTCCTTTCTGCTATTGAACACTGACGTGTGTGTTATGCGGTATAACTTCCTTTCGTCTGTCCGGATCCAGTCTCCACTCTTCTCCACACTGCTCTGTGTCCTGGGAAACTGAACTAAAACGACTGCCTGAAAGAGCTCTTGATCCTCAATTCCTTCCTTGCCCTGTGGCTTCTGATTGTATCTGTCAGTGCAGTGAAAGCCACTGGCAGGAGATACAGAAGGAAGAAAAGCAAAGTTGAGACACTTACTTCCCACCTTCCTGCATACTTGATATCTATTTGTTTGCCATCTTCCCCCACCAAGGGTCATACCTTTTATCAGGTGGCCTTCTACACACAGCTGTCATGAGTTTCCCATTAGGTCAAGAGATACTGGGAGTTTTCCATAGTTATAAACTCCAGGATACTACATTTCCCTTTCTAGCTTTCCTAAACTTGTACCCATATCATTGTAAACAATGCCTTTATTAAAATATGTTCAGTTACTTAATTTGAGTGTGGCACTTGTTTTCATCTAAGTCTTTGACTGATGCATGAGGAATTGCTGTATTCAATCAATCTTTACTTACACATTTAACTTCCTACAATGTGTGATATTTTGTACAATGCTACAATGAACATCTTTAAACGTCTTAATAAGTACTGTGAATATTCTTTTATAATGAATATTCTTTTATGGTTGATACCTTGAAGAATAGTTTTGGGATTAAAAAGTAGCTTCAATGTAAAAACTGATACACATGGCTGAAAGTCCTACCAAAGGTGGGGGAATAATTTATTCTCTCTCTGAAACTAAATGAAAGCATATATTTTTCCATCCCGCTCACCAACAATGAATTTTACAAACCTTTCTTAACATGTATAAAATTTTACCTTTTAATTGTTTTAATGGGTGTTCACTGATTAGTAATGAGAAATGACCTTCTTGTAATATGTTTATTAGCCACTGATGCTTTCTTTCTGAATAGTTAATTCAAATCTTCTGCCGTTACCATGGGTGGAGGGAATGGTAGCTGGAGTGATATGAGAAACACATGGAGCAGAACTCAGGTTTTTCCAGGCAAAGCGTAGTAACCAGCCAGCCCTGGCCAATTCACTAACTGAATGCAAACACCTGAGCAAGCCCAATTCTGATCAGTACTTCTGTCCCAAATCAGTGGAACCTATTGGCTGGGGTGTAGATTTATGGGGGGGGGGGTAAGCATTGCTACTTTAAATCCTAAGATTTAGTGGTTTGTTAAACAGAAACAAATAATTGATAAAATCATCTGAATCACTTTTTTAAAACATTTTATTTATTATATTATTAGTGCTTTTAGGAAACTCCCTACCCTCAAGAATACTGCTTCTCCTGTAAGATTCTCAACTGGTAGCTGTTTCACTTTCCTTACTCCTAATACTATGGAGATGCGAAAGATACCCTCTGTGTCACATCCAATCTCTTTTCTTCCCTTTTCTTCCAAAACGCCTAGCTCCAATGATGTTCCTTCTTCATCTCTAGGAACAACAGATTTAAATTTGATGTCATCCTCCTTCTAACAAGTATCATAGACACTTAGGCTCATCTCACATCCCATAGAATTTCGGCTGTCTGTCCCACATGACTACTTTCATAACTCTCGATGCTTTAAATACTGACATGGATAACTTACCCAACAATCATATTTGTACCCTAGAACTTACCATTACTAATAAGCACAGACTTTCCATACTGCCAATTTCAATTCCTCTCTAATTCCACCCCTTCAGTAGCTTACATGCTCTAAGATCCCAACACCAATAACCAGAACTTAAGGTTTACTGCCCCTCTTGTATTACATTATTCCTCTCTTATTTCTTACCTTCTTTTGTATCTTTACCCAGCTTAAATTTCATGGTAAAACATTATAATCAATCCCTCACCTATGTCTTCAACTCCCTTAGTAACACCACAATCCTAGTTCACATTCTCTGCGTACCTTGAACCTCTATATACCTACTTGAGCTTAGTGGTGTAAAACACACTATCATGCAGATTGTTCACATACAGAAGCATGTTTGCCAGCTTCTTACATACTCCTACGGCTGCTCAACAATTGTATTAGGTGTTTCCATTCTCCATTCAATCTGCCATCTTCCTAGATGACCATTTCAGACCCTGTCCTTTCTTCACAAACCTCCAAAATCTACACTCTTATCTGATGAGGTCAGCTCTTGCTTTATGAAAGAAATTCTAGCAGCCAAAATACCTTCTAGATGTTTCCACCACTATTACAACCTTGTAATAGTTTTTTATGACAATATATACATTTTTCCTGTTTCATTAGAAATAAATAATTAATGCTTCTATCCAAAGGCAACACCTTCAGTTCTATGATAGATTCTACTATCACCATTTTCTAAAGTACCCCATTTCTTCAATTTTACCTTTGTTTTATTTATTTTTAGTTGTGTGCATGATGTTTCACATCTATGTGAAAGATGTAGCTTTTTCTCTTATCTTAAAACAAATTGAAAAACTGCTGAGCTCACTGCTGATCCTGCCTCTCCCTCTGCTTTATATAAAAACCTGGTTTTTTTCTTAACAACAACACTCCTTACAACACTTCACTTCCCTCATTTATTGTAATGCTTCTTTTCATATTACCCCTTGAGCCCATTCCAAGCAAGCCTATTGCTCTTGTCACCGTAAAAGACTTCTAATACAAGGTCAGCAATGACTTCTTAATCACTGATTACAATAGTCAATTCTTAGTCTTCATCTTGCTTGATCTATCTGCAGTATTTGCCATTCTCATCTCTAATACACAATTTGTAACTTTTTCCATACTGTCACCAATCTCCTGAATGTCCTTGTATACACTTATCTTTGCATTTGCTTCACTGTGTTCTCTCAATTCCTGCTCTAAAAACATTGGAATGCCCAAAAACTTGGTCCTTGGATTGCTTAAGTGTTAAAAATTTGACATGTGTACACTAACCAAATATCATTTTGTCACGCATTTTTAAATGCGGTTTTTATACTAGAGATTTTTAAATTTATACCTTGTAGCTAGATTTAACACTGATTCAAAGACTTTTATAGTCAACTTTCTACTTGGTATGTATACTTAGTTTTCTAATACGCAACTCAAAACAATCATACCCCAAACTTAGCTCTCAGACTCTAACATGTCATCAATACCACCACTTCTTCTTACAATCTTTGCCATCTCACTTTAAGGCAACTGTGATCTTTGTTTTATAAACCTGTGAAATTGTATCTGTTACTTGCTTCTTTAAAGAGGCCAAAATAGGCTTAGCACAAAATATATTCCTAGTGTGATAGATTTTAAAAATATTCTCTTTAGGCCAGGCGCAGTGGCTCAAGATCGTAATCCCAGTACTTTGGGAGGCCGAGACGGGCGGATCACGAGGTCAGAAGATCGAGACCATCTTGGCTAACACCGTGAAACCCCATCTCTACTAAAAAATACAAAAGAAAAACCTAGCCGGGCGAGGTGGCGGGCGCCTGTAGTCACAGCTACTCGGAGGCTGAGGCAGGAGAATGACATAAACCCAGGAGGCGGAGCTTGCAGTGAGCTGAGAACTGGCCACTGGACTCCAGCCTGGGCGACAGAACGAGACTCCGTCTCAAAAAAAAAAAAAAAAAAAAAAAAATCCTCTTTTAAAAGGATATTTAAGATGTCCTCTTAAATGTATTCGATTAACATTTTCTTTGTCCTAACAACAATATTAACACACCTTTTTTTTGGACATATGTCTGATATTCTTTTATTTCATTGCTACCTCTATTAATGAGTCATTTTATTTTCTCAGATTAAATGTTTAATGCTCTTTTAAACAAAAGAGGTATTTAAAAGCCAGTTTGAAACTGACCATTTAAATTGTTTTTAGATATTGATTTGATTTGTGATTACTGAGATGTTTAAATCATTTTTAACAACTTCTTTCATGTTTTCTACTTTCTCTGCTTTAAAAAATATTATTCTTGTCTTTTGATGAATTCAT
>NW_022305344.1:0-1050 GCF_002776525.5 Piliocolobus tephrosceles | reverse complement strand
ATTCAGTATGATATTAGCTGTGGGTTTGTCATAAATAGCTCTTATTATTTTGAGGTACGTTCCATCAATACCGAATTTGTTGAGCGTTTTTAGCATGAAGGGCTGTTGAATTTTGTCAAAAGCCTTTTCTGCATCTATTGAGATAATCATGTGGTTCTTGTCTTTGGTTCTGTTGATATGCTGGATTACGTTGATTGATTTGCGAATGTTGAACCAGCCTTGCATCCCAGGGATGAAGCCCACTTGATCATGGTGGATAAGCTTTTTGATGTGCTGCTGAATCCGGTTTGCCAGGATTTTATTGAGGATTTTTGCATCGATGTTCATCAGGGAGATTGGTCTAAAATTCTCTTTTTTTGTTGTGTCTCTGCCAGGCTTTGGTATCAGGATGATGCTGGCCTCCTAAAATGAGTTAGGGAGGATTCCCTCTTTTTCTATTGATTGGAATAGTTTCAGAAGGAATGGTACCAGCTCCTCCTTGTACCTCTGGTAGAATTCAGCTGTGAATCCATCTGGTCCTGGGCTTTTTTTGGTGGGCAGGCTATTAATTGTTGCCTCAATTTCAGAGGCTGCTATTGGTCTATTCAGGGATTCAACTTCTTCCTGGTTTAGTCTTGGAAGAGTGTACGCGTCCAGGAAATTATCCATTTCTTCTAGATTTTCTAGTTGATTTGCGTAGAGGTGTTTATAGTATTCTCTGATGGTAGTTTGTATTTCTGTGGGGTCGGTGGTGATATCCCCTTTATCATTTTTTATTGCGTCTATTTGATTCCTCTCTCTTTTCTTCTTTATTAATCTTGCTAGCGGTCTGTCAATTTTGTTGATCTTTTCAAAAAACCAACTCCTGGATTCATTGATTTTTTGGAGGGTTTTTTGTGTCTCTATCTCCTTCAGTTCTGCTCTGATCTTAGTTATTTCTTGCTTTCTGCTAGCTTTTGAATGTGTTTGCTCTTGCCTCTCTAGTTCTTTTAATTGTAATGTTAGAGTGTCAATTTTAGATCTTTCCTGCTTTCTCTTGTGGGCACTTAGTGCTATAAATTTCCCTCTACA
>NW_022305342.1:4704-6985 GCF_002776525.5 Piliocolobus tephrosceles | reverse complement strand
AGAGAACGCCACAAAGATACTCCTCCAGAAGAGCAACTCCAAGACACGTAATTGCCAGATTCACCAAAGTTGAAATGAAGGAAAAAATCTTAAGGGCAGCCAGAGAGAAAGGTCGGGTTACCCACAAAGGGAAGCCCATCAGACTGACAGCAGATCTCTCGGCAGAAACTCTACAAGCCAGAAGAGAGTGGGGGCCAATATTCAACGTTCTTAAAGAAAAGAATTTTAAACTCAGAATTTCATATCCAGCCAAACTAAGTTTCATAAGTGAAGGAGAAATAAAATTCTTTACAGATAAGCAAATGCTTAGGGATTTTGTCACCACCAGACCTGTCTTACAAGAGACCCCAAAGGAAGCCCAAACAAGGAAAGGAACAACCGGTACCAGCCATTGCAAAAACATGCCAAAATGTAAAGACCATCGAGGCTAGGAAGAAACTGCATCAAATAACGAGCAAAATAACCAGTTAATATCATAATGGCAGGATCAACTTCACACATAACAATATTAACCTTAAATGTAAATGGACTAAATGCTCCAATTGAAAGACACAGACTGGCAAACTGGATAAAGAGTCAAGACCCATCAGTCTGCTGTCTTCAAGAGACCCATCTCACATGCAGAGACATACATAGGCTCAAAATAAAGGGATGGAGGAAGATCTACCAAGCAAATGGAGAACAAAAAAAGCAGGGAATGCAATCCTAGTCTCTGATGAAACAGACTTTAAACCACCAAAGATCAAAAGAGACAAAGAAGGTCATTACATAATGGTAAAGGGATCAATTCAACAGGAAGAGCTAACTATCCTAAATATATATGCACCCAATACAGGAGCACCCAGATTCATAAAGCAAGTCCTTAGAGACTTACAAAGAGACTTAGACTCCCATACAATAATAATGGGAGACTTCAACACTCCACAGTCAACATTAGACAGATCAACGAGACAGAAAGTTAACAAGGATATCCAGGAATTGAACTCATCTCTGCACCAAGCGGATGTAATAGACATCTATAGAACTCTCCACCCCAAATCAACAGAATATACATTCTTCTCAGCACCACATCGCACTATTCCAAAATTGACCACGTAGTTGGAAGTAAAGCACTCCTCAGCAAATGTAAAAGAACAGTAATTATAACAAACTGTCTTTCAGACCACAGTGCAATCAAACTAGAACTCAGTACTAAGAAACTCAATCCAAACCGCTCAACTACATGGAAACTGAGCAACCTGCTCCTGTATGACTACTGGGTACATAACGAAATGAAGGCAGAAATAAAGATGTTCTTTGAAACCAATGAGAACAAAGATACAACATACCAGAATCTCTGTGACACATTTAAAGCAGTGTGTAGAGGGAAATTTATAGCACTAAATGCCCACAAGAGAAAGCTGGAAAGATCTAAAATTGACACTCTAACATCACAATTAAAAGAAGTAGAGAGGCAAGAGGAAACACATTCATAAGGTAGCAGAAGTCAAGAAATAAGTAAGATCAGAGGAGATCTGAAGGTGATAGAGACACGAAAAACCTTCCAAATAATCAATGAATCCAGGACTTGGCTTTTTGAAAAGATCAACAAAATTGACAGACTGCTAACAAGATTAATAAAGAAGAAAAGAGAAAAGAATCAAAGAGACGCAATAAAAAATGATACAGGGGATATCAGCACCGACCCCACAGAAATGCAAACTACCATCAGAGAATACTATAAACACCCCTATGCAAATAAACTAGAAAATCTAGAAGGAATGGATAATTTCCTGGACACTTACACTCTCCCAAGGTTAAACCAGGAAGAAGATGAATCCCTAAATAGACCAATAGCAGGCTCTGAAATTGAGGCAATAATTAATAGCCTACCCACCAAAAAAAGTCCAGGACCAGATGGATTCACAGCTCAATTCTACCAGTGGTACAAGGAGGAGCTGGTACCATTCCTTCTGAAACTATTCCAATCAATAGAAAAAGAGGGAATCCTCCCTAACTCATTTTATGAGGCCAACATCATCCTGATACCAAAGCCTGGCAGAGACACACACACAAAAAAGAGAATTTTAGACCAATATCCCTGATGAACGTCGATGCAAAAATCCTCAATAAAATACTAATGAACCAGATTCAGCAGCACATCAAAAAGCTTATCCACCATGATCAAGTGGGCTTCATCCCTGAGATGCAAGGCTGGTTCAACATTCGCAAATCAATAAACGTAATCCAGCATATAAACAGAACCAAAGACGAGATCCACACGATCATCTCAACAGATGCA
>NW_022305342.1:0-4604 GCF_002776525.5 Piliocolobus tephrosceles | reverse complement strand
ACAGCCCTTCATGCTAAAAACGCTCAATAAATTCGGTATTGATGGAACGTACCTCAAAATAATAAGAGCTATTTATGACAAACCCACAGGCAGTACCATACTGAATGGGCAAAAACTGGAAAAATTCCCTTTGAAAACTGGCACAAGACAGGGATGCCCTCTCTCACTGATCCTACTCAACATAGTGTTGGATGTTCTGGCTAGGGCTATCAGGCAAGAGAAAGAAATCAAGGGTATTCAGTTAGGAAAAGAAAAAACCAAATTGTCCCTGTTTGCAGATGATATGATTGTATATTTAGAAAACTCCATTGTGTCAGCCCAAAATCTCCTTAACCTGATAAGCAACTTTAGCAAAGCCTCAGGATACAAAATTAATGTGCAAAAATCACAAGCATTCTTATACACCAGTAACCGATAAGCAGAGAGCCAAATCAGGAATGAACTTCCATTCACAATTGCTTCAAAGAGAATAAAATACCTAGAACTCTAACTTACAAGGGATGTAAAGGACCTCTTCAAGGAGAACTACAAACCACTGCTCAGTGAAATAAAAGAGGACACAAACAAATGGAAGAACATACCATGCTCATGGATAGGAAGAATCAATATCGTGAAAATCGCCATGCTGCACAAGGTTATTATAGATTCAATGCCATTCCCATCAAGCTACCAAAGAGTTTCTACACAGAATTGGAAAAACACGGCTTTAAAGTTCATATGGAACCAAAACAGAGCCTGCATTGCGAAGACAATCCTAAGTCAAAAGAACAAAGCTGGAGGCATCACACTACCTGACCTCAAACTATACTACTAGGCTACAGTAACCAAAACAGCGTGGTAATGGTACCAAAACAGAGACATAGACCAATGGAACAGAACAGAGTCCTCAGAAATAATACCACACATCTACAGCCATCTGATCTTTGTCAAACCTGAGAGAAACAAGAAATGGGGAAAGAATTTCCTATTTAATATACGGTGCTGGGAAAATTGGCTAGCCATAAGTAGAAAGCTGAAACTGGATTGTTTCCTTACTCCTTATATGAAAATTAATTCAAGATGAATTAGGGACTTAAATGTTAGACCTAATACCATAAAAACCCTAGAAGAAAACCTTGGTAGTACCATTCAGGACACAGGCATGGGCAAGGACTTCATGTCTAAAACACCAAAAGCAACAGCAGCAAAAGCCAAAATTGACAAATGGGATCTAATTAAACTAAAGAGCTTCTGCACAGCAAAAGAAATTACCATCAGAGTGAACAGGCAACCTACAGAATGGGAGAAAATTTTTGCAATCTACTCATCTGACAAAGGGCTGATATCCAGAACCTACAAAGAACTCAAACTAATTTTCAAGAAAAAAACAAACAACCCCAACAAAAAGTGGGCAAAGTATATGAACATACATATCTCAAAAGAAGACATTCATGCAGCCAACAGACACATGAAAAAATGCTCATCATCACTGGCCATCAGAGAAATGCAAATCAAAACCACAATGAGATACCATCTCACACCAGTTAGAATGGCAATCATTAAAAAATCAGGAAACAACAGGTGTGGCAGGTGTGGAGAGGATGTGGAGAAATAGGAACACTTTCACGCTGTTGGTGGGATTGTATACTAGTTCAATCATTATGGAAAACAGTATGGTGATTCCTCAAGGATCTAGAACTAGATGTACCATATGACCCAGCCATCCCGTTGCTGGGTATATACCCCAAAGATTATAAATCGTGCTGCTACAAAGACACATACACAAGTATGTTTTTCGCAGCATTTTTCACAATAGCAAAGACTTGGAATCAACCCAAATGTCCATCAGTGACAGACTGGATTAAGAAAATGTGGCACATATACACCATGGAATACCATGCAGCCATAAAAAAGGATGACTTTGCATCCTTTGTAGGGACATGGATGCAGCTGAAAACCATCATTCTTAGCAAACTATCACAAGAAGAGAAAACCAAACATCGCATGTTCTCACTCATAGGTGGGAACTGAACAATGAGATCATTTGGACTCGGGAAGGGGAACATCACACACCGGGGCCTCTCTTGGGGAGGGGGGTGGGGGGAGCGATTGCATTGGGAGTTATAACTGATATAAATGAAGAATTCAGCAAACAAAAAGAGAAGGAAAAATCCATCTCATAGGGGTTTAGGGAACCTCATTGGAACAAATAGCTACTGGGGACATTCAGAAGTATATTTACTGCTATGATGGAAAAGGAAATACCCTCAGACAAAAACTGGAAACAAACTTTCTGTGAAACTGCTTTGTGACAGATATGTCTATTCATCTCACATAGATGAAACTGCCTTTCTATTATGCAGTTTTGAAACAGCATCATGGACGGATGCGCGAAGCGACATTTGGGAGCACATACAGGCTGGTGAGTATATAGGAGATATCTTCAGGTAACAATTGGAGAGAAACTTTCTGAGAAACTGATTTGTGATATCTGCATTCCACTCTGGGAGTTATACCTCTTTTCTCAAAGGCAGTGTTTGAACACTGTTCCTGTAGAAGTGAAAAAGAGATACTTTGCGGCGTATTGAAGCCACTGGCGAAAATTGAAATATCCGGAAATAAAACCCAGAAAAAAGCGTTCCAAGAAACTGCTCTCTGACGTGTACATTCACTTCAGAGGGTTAAAGCTTATGCTAACTTGCCTCGTTTGGAAACTCTGTCTTTGAGAAAATTGTGAAGGGATATTAAGTGACACCCGGAGGCTTGTGCTGAGAAACGAAACATCTTCCGATGAAAACTGAAGAGAAACTTTCCGAGCAACTGCTTTGTAATGTGTGTATTCATCTCACAGAGTGAAATCGTTCTTTGGATTGAGCAGTTGTAAATAGCTGTTTCTCTGATACCTGAAAAAGGACATTTGGGAACGTTCTGAATAATATGCTGTGAAAGAAATACCATCCGGGCCCAGCGCAGTGGCTCAAGCCTATAATCCCAGAACTATGGGAGGCCTAAACGGGCGGATCACAAATTCAGGAGATTGAAACCATCCTGGCTAATATGGTGAAACCCCGTCTCTACTAAAAAATACAAAAAACCAACCAAGCGAGTTGGCAGGCACCTGTAGTCCAAGCTACTCGGGAGGCTGAGGCAGGAGAATGGCATAAACCCGGGAAGCGGAGTTTACACTGAGCTGAGATCCGGCTACTGAAATGCAGCCTGGGTAGTAGAGCGAGACTCGTCTCAAAAAAAAAAAAAAAAGAAATACCATCCGATAAATGCCAGAAGCAAATTGTTTGTGAAAGTTCTCTAGGTCACTTGAATTCCACTCGCCAAGTATAGCTTCGGTTTTCATGGAGCAGTATTCTAACAATGTTTTAGTTTAATCAGCTAAGGCATACTCAGGAGCGATTTGAGGCTTCTGGTGAAAACGGAAATATCTTTAGATAGATACTGGAGGAAGATTTCTGAGGAGCAGCCTTGTGATGTGTGCATTCTACTCACAGAGATATACTTTTCTTCTCACAGATGAATGGGAAATTCCGTTTGGAGAAAAACGACCAGGGGACATTCGGGAGTATATGAAAGGCTGTGGTGAAAAAGGAACTATCCTCAGACAAAAACTAGAAAGAAGCTTTCTGTGAAACTTCTTTTCGATAGATATGTCTATTAATTTCACATGGATAAAACTTTCTTTCTTTTTTTTTAATTTATTTATTTATTTATTTATTTTTTTATTATACTTTAAGTTCTAGGGTACATGTGCATAACGTGCAGGTTTGTTACATATGTATACATGTGCCATGTTGGTGTGCTGCACCCATCAACTCGTCAGCACCCATCAATTCATCATTTATATCAGGTATAACTCCCCAATGCAATCCCTCCCCCCTCCCCCCTCCCCATGATAGGCCCCAGAAAGTGTGCCATGGACGGATTTGCGAAGGGACGTTCTCCAGGACATTCAACCATATGGTGAAATGGGAGTTATCTTCAGGTACAAACTACAGAGAAGCTGTCTCAGAAAGTGCTTTGAGATGTGTGCATTCCACTCAGGGATTTATTCCTCTTTTCTCATAAGAGAGTGTTTGAACACTGTTGCTGTAAAACTGAAAAAGTGACATTTTGCAGCCCATTGAAAACAATGGCGAAAAGTGAAGTATACTTAAATAAAACCCAAAAAGAAGGATTCCAGGAAACTGCGCTCTGACGTGTGCATTCATTTCAGAGAGTTAAAGTTTGCATTACATTGCCTCATTTAGAGACTCTGTCTTTGAAGAATGTGTGAAGGGATATTAAGTGGCGCCCAGAGTCTTGTGGTGAGAAACAAAATGCCTTCCAATGAAAACTGGACAGAATCTTTCGGAGTTACTGCTTTGCAATGTTTGTACGCATTTCAAAGAATTAAATCATACTTTGGATTGAGCACTTTGAACTCACTATTTCTGTGAAACATGATACAGTATATTTGGGAACACTCTTTTTTTTTATTATACTTTAACTTCTAGGGTACATGTGCTTAACGTGCAGGTTTGTTACATATGCACACTTGTGCCATGTTGGTGTGCTGCACCCATCAACTCGTCAGCATCCATCAATTCATCATTTATATCAGGTATAACTCCCCA
>NW_022305341.1:0-1247 GCF_002776525.5 Piliocolobus tephrosceles | reverse complement strand
ACTGCTTTAAATGTGTCCCAGAGATTCTGGTATGTTGTATCTTTGTTCTCATTGGATTCAAAGAACATCTTTATTTCTGCTTTCATTTCGTTATGTACCCAGTAGTCATTCAGGAGCAGGTTGTTCAGTTTCCATGTAGTTGAGCGGTTTTGATTGAATTTCTTAGTCCTGAGTTCTAGTTTGATTGCACTGTGGTCAGAGAGACAGTTTGTTATAATTTCTGTTCTTTTACATTTGCTGAGGAGTGCTTTACTTCCAATTATGTGGTCAATTTTGGAATAAGTGTGATGTGGTGCTGAGAAGAATGTATATTCTGTTGACTTGGGGTGGAGAGTTCTATAGATGTCTATTAGGTCCGCTTGGTGCAGAGATGAGTTCAATTCCTGGATATCCTTGTTAACTTTCTGTCTCATTGATCTGTCTAATGTTGACAGTGGAGTGTTGAAGTCTCCCATTATTATTGTATGGGAGTCTAAGTCTCTTTGTAAGTCTCTAAGGACTTGCTTTATGAATCTGGGTGCTCCTGTATTAGGTGCATATATATTTAGGATAGTTAGCTCTTCCTGTTGGATTGATCCCTTTACCATTATGTAATGGCCTTCTTTGTCTCTTTTGATCTTTGATGGTTTAAAGTCTGTTTTATCAGAGACTAGGATTGCAACCCCTGCTTTTTTTTGTTCTCCATTTGCTTGGTAGATCTTCCTCCATCCTTTTATTTTGAGCCTATGTATGTCTCTGCATGTGAGATGGGTCTCCTGAAGACAGCAGACTGATGGGTCTTGACTCTTTATCCAGTTTGCCAGTCTGTGTCTTTTAATTGGAGCATTTAGTCCATTTACATTTAAGGTTAATATTGTTATGTGTGATCTTGATCCTGCCATTATGATATTAACTGGTTATTTTGCTCATTAGTTGATGCAGTTTCTTCCTAGGCTCGATGGTCTTTACATTTTGGCATGTTTTTGCAATGGCTGGTACCGGTTGTTCCTTTCCATGTTTAGGGCTTCCTTCAGGGTCTCTTGTAAGGCAGGCCTGGTGGTGACAAAATCTCTAAGCATTTGCTTATCTGTAAAGAATTTTATTTCTCCTTCACTTATGAAACTTAGTTTGGCTGGATATGAAATTCTGGGTTTAAAATTCTTTTCTTTAAGAACGTTGAATATTGGCCCCCACTCTCTTCTGGCTTGTAGAGTTTCTGCCGAGAGATCTGCTGTCAGTCTGATGGGCTTCCCTTTGTGGGTAACCCG
>NW_022305340.1:0-14297 GCF_002776525.5 Piliocolobus tephrosceles | reverse complement strand
ATTTCCTTGTTTCCTTTTGTCACCATAAGCTTCAATGCACTCTGAAATATCCCATTGCAGATTCCAAGAAAACAGTGCTACCAAACTGCTCCTGAAAAGAATCATGAAACACTGTTAGATGAATTCACAAATCACAAAACACTTTCTCAGAAAGTTTCTTTCTTGTTTTTCTGTGAGGATATTTCCTTTTTCAAATAAGGTCTCAATGCACTTGTGAATATCCTTTTGCAAATTCCACGAAAATAGTGTTAGCAAACGGCTCCATGAAAAGAAAGTTGTAAATCTCTGAGAAGAATTCACACATCACAAATTAGCTTCTCAGAAAGTTTCTTTTTGGTTTTTGTCTGAAGATAATTCCTTTGTCACCATAAGCTTCAATGCACTCCCAAATATCCTATTACACATTCCCCAAAAACAGTACTACAAAACTGATCCATGAAAAGAATCGTGCAACTCTGTGAGATCAATTAACACATCACAAAGTGGTTTCTCAGAAAGCATCTTTCTAGTTTTTATACGAGGATATTTCCCTAGTCACAATAAGCTTAAATGCACTCCAAAATATCCGATCCAATTGTAGATTCCAAGAAAACAGTGTTTGAAAACTTCTCAGTGAAAACAACATTGTAACACTCTGAGGTGAATTCACACATCAGAGAACAGCTTCTCAGAGTGCTTCTTTCTAGTTTTAGTCAGAAGATATTTTTGTTTTTCAAAAAACGTCTCAATGTGCTCATGAATATCCCTTTGCAGATCCCACGAAAATAATGTTAGCGAACAACTCCATGAAAATAAAGGTGTAAATCTCTGAGAAGAATTCACACATCACAAAACAGTTTCTCAAAAGGTTTCTTTTTCTTTTTTTTTTTTTCTGATGATAATTCCCTTGTCACCATAGGCTTCAATTCACTCCCAAATATCCAATCGCAGATTCCCCAAAAACAGTGCTACCAAACTGATCCATGAAAAAAATCCTGTAACTCTGTTAGATGAATTATCACAACACAAAGCGGTTTCACAGAAAGCTTCTTTCTAGTTTTTATAAGAGAATATTTCCATTGTCACCATAAGCTTCAATGCACTCCAAAATATCCGATCCGATTGCAGATTCCAAGAAACAGTGTTCGCAAACTGCTCAAGGAAAATAACATTGTACCTCTGTGAGATGAATTCAGACATTAGAAAGCAGTATTTCAGAAAGCTTCTTTCTAGTTTTTATCTGAGGATATTTCCATTGTCACCATAAGCTTCAATGCACTCCCGAATATCCTATTGCAGATTTCATGAAAATATTTTTACCAAACTACCTCAACAAAAGAATCGTGCTACTCTGTGAGACAAATACACACATCACAAGCCAGTTTCTCTGAAAGATTCTTTCCAGTTTTTAGCTGAGTATATTTCCTTTGTCAACATAGGCTTCGGTGCAATCTAAGATATCCTTCTCAGATTCCCAAAAAACAGTACTGCCAACTGATATAAGAAAAGAATGGTGTAACTATGTGAGATGATTTCACACATCACAAAGCAGTTTCTCAGAAAACTTCTTCATAGTTTTATCTGAGGATATTTCCTTCTTCACCATAGGCATCAATGTGCTGTCAAATATCTCTTGGCAGATTCCACAAAACCAGTGTTAGCAAACTGCTCCATGAAAAGAAAGGTAACTGTGTGAGAAGAATTCACACATCACAAGGAACTGTCTCAGAAAGGTTTTTTCTAGTTTTTATCTGAGAATATTTCCTTTGTCACCAGAGGCTTCAAAGCAATCCAAAATATCCCTTCTCAGATTCCCCAAAAAGAATGCTATCAAACTGCTACATGAAAATAGAGGTGTACCTCTGTGAGATGAATTCACACATCACAAAGCAATTTCTCAGAAAGCCTCTTTCCAGATTTTTTCTGAGGATATTTCCTTTGTCAACACAGGCTTCAAAGTGATTGAAATTATCTCTTCTCAAATTCCACAAAAACAGTGCTACCAAACTGATCCATGAAAAGAATCATGTAACTCTGTGAGATAAACTAGTACATCACAAAGCAGTTTCTCAGAAAGCTTCTTTCTATTTTTTATATGAGGATATTTCCTTTGTCACCATGAGTTTCAATGTGCTCAAAAATATCCCATTGTAGATTTCTGACAAAATAATTTCTAATTTGTAAATTCATCTCAGAGAGTTACACTATTCTTTTCATGTGGCAGTTTAATAGCACTGTTTTGGGGGAATCTCAGAAGGGATATTTTGGGATGCATTGAAGTCTATGGTGACAAACGAAATATCCTGAGATAAAATCTAGAAAGAATCTTTCCGAGAAACTTCTTTGTGATGTGCGAATTCATCTCACAGAGTTACACCATTCTTTTCATCGAGAAGTTTGCTGTCAATTTTTTCATGGAATGTGTGAGAGTGAATTGAAGAATATGGTGAAAAAGGAAATATCCTCAGATAAAAACTAGAAAGAAGCTTTCTGAGAAACAGCTTTGTGATGTGTGTATTCATCTCAGAGAGTTACACCATTCTTTTCATGCAGCAGTTTGGTAGCCCTGTTTTTGGGTAATCTGAGAAGGGATATTTTCAATCGAATTGAAGCCTAGGGTGACAAAGGAAATATTCCCAGAAAAAAACTAGAAGGAAGCTTTCTGAGAAACTGTTTTGTCATGTGATTTACACCTTTCTTTTCATGGAGCAGTTAATTAACACTGTTTTCAGGGAATCTACAAAGGAGTATTTGGGAGCACTTTGAGGCCTATGGTAAAAAAGGAAATATCATCAGATAAAAACTGTAAAGAAGCTTTCTGTAAAACTGCTTTGTGGTGTGTGAATTCGTCTCACAGAGATAAATCATCCTTTTCATTAAACGCTTTGGTAACACTGTTTTTGTGGAATATGTAAAGAGATATTCAGGAGAGGATAGAGACCAATGTCGAATAAGGAAATATCTTCAGGTAGAAACTGGAGAGAAAGTTTCTGATAACTCCATAATGATGTGTACATTCATCTCATAGAGTTAAAGCTTTCTGTTGAGAGAGCAGTTTGTCATCACTCTTTTTGTGGTATCTGTTTAAAGATATTTGGGAGCACATGGAATCCGATGTTGGAAAAGCAAATATCCTGGGATAAAAACTAGAAAGAAGTAGTCTAAGAAATTTATTTGGGATGGGTGAATTCATCACACAGAATTACATGCTTCCTTTCCTTGAGCAGTTTGGTAGCACTGTTTTTATGGAATCTGCAAAGGAATATCCAGGAGCTCCTAGAGGCCTACGGTGAAAAAGGAAATAACTTCAGATAAAAACTAATGAGAAGCTCTTGGAGAAAAGGTTTTGTATTGTGAGTATTCAGCTCAAAGAAGTTAACCTTTTTGTTGATTGAGCAGTTCATCATCACTGTTTTTGTGGTATCTGAGGAGGGATATTTGGGAGCACATTGGAAGCTTATGGGGGAAAATGAAATATCCTCAGATAAAAACAGAAAGAAGCTTCCTGAGAAACTGCTTTCTGATGGGTGAATTTATCTCACAGCGTTACAACTTTCTTTTCATTGTGCAGCTTGGTAGCACTGTTTTTGTGGAATCTGCAGAGGGATATTTGGGAGCACATAGAATCCAAAGGTGAAAATAGAAAATTCTTCAGGTAAAAACTGGAGAGAAGATTTCACAGAAACTCCTTTGTGATTTGTGCATTTATCTCATAGAGCTAAAAGTTTTTGTTGAGGGAGCACTTTGGCATCTCTGTTTTTGTGGTGCCTGGGAATGGATATTTGGGAGCACATTGAACTTTGTGGTGGAAAAGGAAATATCCTCATATAAAAACTAGGAAAAGCTTTCTGAAATACTGCTTTGTGTTGTGTTAACTCATTTAACAGAGTAACATGATTCTTTTCATGGATCAGTTTGGTAGCACTGTTTTTCGGGAATCTGCAAAGGGATATTTTATATCCCTTTGAAGCCTATGGTGACAAAGGAAGTATCCTTAGATTTAAACTAGAAAGAAGCTTTCTGAGAAACTTCTGTGTAGTGTGTGAATTCATCTTTTAATTGATCAGTTTGCTAACACTGTTTTCATGGAATCTGCAAACGTAAATATTGGAGTGCAATGAGGCCTATGATTAAAAAAGAAAATATTATCAGATAAAAATAGAAAGAAAGTTTCTGAGAAAGTGCTTTGTGATGTGTGAATACATCTCACATTATTACACTGTAGTTTACATTGAGCATTTTACCAACACTGTTTTCCTGGAGTCTGCAAAAGAATATTTTGGAGTGCATTGAAGCTTTTGGTGACATAGAAAACATCCTCATCGGCACAAGTATACATATGTAACAAACCTGCACGTTATGCACATGTACCCTAGAACTTAAAGTATATAAAAAAAAAAGAAATAAGGAAACATCTATAATATGTGGGAAAAGCAGAAGGTAAATAAAGTAGTAATGCTATGCCATAAAAAAAAGGAAAAAAAGAAAAGAAAACATCCTCATCTAAAAACTAGAAAGAGGTTTTCTGAGAAACTGCTTTGTGATGTGTTAATTCATCTCGCAGAGTTACATGATCCTTTTCATTGACCAGTTTGGTAGCAGTGTTTTGGGGGAATCTGAGAATTCATATTCTGAATCACATTGAAGCCTATGGTTACAAAGGAAATACCCACAGATAAAACAAGAAGGAAGCTTTCTGAGAATGTTATTTGTGATGTGTGAACTCATCTCAGAATGTTACACCATTCTTTTCAAGGAGAAGTTTGCTAACACTGTTTTCATGGAATCTGCATTGGGATATTCCGGAGCACATTGAGGCCTATAGTGAAAAAATAAATATCCTCATGTAAAAACTAAAAGGAAACTTTCTGAGAAACAACTTTGTGATATGTGAATTTATCTTACAGAGTTACATTGCTCTTTTCATTGAGCAATTTGTTAACACTGTTTTCATTGTATCTCCAATAGTGTATTTGGGAGCGCTTTGAACCCTATAGTGACATAGGAAATGTGCTCAGATCAAAACCAAAAAGAAGCTTTCTGTGAAACTGCTTTGTGATCTGCGAATTCATCTCAATGAGTAACATGGTTCTTTTAATTGAGAAGTTTGCTAACACTATTTTTGTTTGATCTGCAATTGGATATTCGGTAGTGCATTGAGGAATATGGTGAGAAAGTAAATATCCTCAGATAAAAACTAGAAGGAAGCTTTCTGAGACACTGCTTTGTGATGTGTGAATTTATCTCACAGAGTTACACTGCTCATTGTATTCAGCAGTTTGCTTACACTGTTTTCTTGGATTCTGAAATCTGATATTTCTGAGTGCATTGAAACTTATGGTGACAAAGTAAATATCCTCATATAAAAACCAGAAAGATGCTTTCTGAGAAGCCACTTTCTGATGTGTTAACTTACCTCATAAAGTTACACGATTGCTTTCTTGGAGCAGTTTAGTAACACTGTTTTTGGTGCATCTGAGAAGGGATATTTTGGTCCACATTGAAACCTATGGTGACAAAAGAAATATCCTCAGATAAAAACTAGAAAAAAGCTTTCTGAGAAAGTTGTTTGTGATGTGTGAATTCATCTCACAGAAATACACATTTCTTTTCATGGAGCAGTTTGCTACCTCTGTTTTTGGGACAAGTGCAAAGGGATATTTGGGAGTTTGTTGAGGCCTAACTTGAAAAAGAAAGCATCCACAGATAAGAACTAGAAAGAAGCTTTTTGAGAAACTGCTTTGCGTTGTTTGAATTTATCTAACATAGTTACACCATTCTTTTCATAGAGTAGTTTGCTAACACTGTTTTCGTGGAATCTGCAAAGGGATATTTGGGAGTGCTTTGAGGCCTATAGTGAAAAAGGAAATATCCTCAGATAAAAAATAGAATAAGTTTTATGAAAAACTGCTTTCAATGTGTGAATTCATCTCACAGAGTTGCACCTTTCTATTCATTGAGCAGTTTGGTAGCACTCTTTCTGAGGAATCTTCAAAGGGATTTTCTGGAGCTCAAAGAGGCCTATGGTGAAAAAGGGAATATCTACAGATAAAAACTGCAGAGAAGGTTTTTGAGAAACTGTTTTGTGATATGTGTATTCACCTCATATTCACCTCATAGAGATAAACCATTTTGTTGATTGAGCAGTTTTTCATCACTGTTTTTGTGGTGTCTGAGAAGTGATATTTGGGAACGTATTGAGGCTGATGGTTGAAAAGTGAATATACACAGATAAAAACTAGAAAGGATCTTTCTGAGAAATTTCCTTTTGATGGGTGAATTCATCTCCCAGAGGTAAACCATGCTTTTCATTGAGCAGTTTGTTAACACTGTTTTTGTGGTATGTACAAAGGGATATTCGGAGTGCAGAGAAGCCTATGGTGAAACAGGAAATACCTTCAGATAAAAATTAGAAGGAAGCTTTCTGAGAGACTGTTTTGTGATGGGTGAATTCATCTCACAGTGTTAAATCTTTCTTTTCATTGAGCAGTTTGTTAGCACTCTTTTTGTGGAATATTCAAGGGATATTCAAGAACAAATAGAGGCCAAGGTTGAAAAAGGAAATATGTTCAGATGAATACTGGAGAGAAGCTCCTCAAGAAATGTTTCCATGATGTGTGTATTCATCCCATAGAGCTTAACCTTTTTTACTTGAGTAGTTCATCCTCGCTGTTTTTGTGGTATTTGCGAGGAGTTATTTGGGAGCACATTGAAGCCTATGGTGAAAAAGGAAATATCCTCAGATTTAAACTAGAAATAAGTTTTCTGAGAAACTGCTTTGTGATGTGTGAATTCATCTCACAGAGTTAAACCTTTATTTTCATTGAGCAGTTTGGTCACACTGTTTTTGTGGAATCTGCAAAGGGATATTCAGGAGCGCATAGAGTCCAATGGCAAAAAAGGAAATATCTTCAGGTAAAAACTGGAGATAAGCTTTCTGAGAAACACCTTAGTGATGTGTGCATTCATCTCATAGAGCTAAATGTTTCTGTTGAGGGAGCTGTTTGGCGTCACTGTTTTTGTGATATCTGAGAAGGAATATTTGGGAGCAAATTGAATCCTAAGGTGGAAAAGGAAATATCCTGATATAAAAAAACAGAAGCTTTCTAAGAAACCAGTTTGTGATGTGTTAGTTCATCTCAAAAAGTTACATGATTCTTTTCATGGATAAGTTTGGTAACACTGTTTTTGGAGAATCTGACAAGGTATATTTTGAAATGCATTGAAGCCTAGGGTGACAAAGGAAATATCCTCAGATAAAAACTAGAAAGAAGCTTTCTGAGCAAGTTCTTTGTCATGTGTGAAATTTTCTCAGAAATTTACACCTTTCTTTTCATGGAGCAGTTTGCTAAAACTGTTTTAATGGAATATGCAATGGGATATTCTGGAGTGCTTTGAGGCCTATAGTGAAAAAGTAAATATACTCATGTAAAATCTAGAAGGAAGCTTTCTGTGAAACATCTTTGTGATGTGTGAATTCATTTTACAGAGTTACACCGTTCTTTTCATTGAGAAGTTTGATAACACTGTTTTCATGGAATCTGCAATAGGGTATTTAGGAACACATTGAAGCCTATAATGACAAAGGAAATATCCTCAGAGAAAAACCAAAAAGAAGATTTTAGTGAAACTGTTTTGTAATGGGTGAATTCATCTCACTGAGTAACACTGTTCTTTTCATTGAGAAGTTTGCTAACACTTTTTTTGTTTAATCTGCAATGGTATATTCAGGAGGACATTGAGGAATATGATGAAAAAGAAAATATCCTCAGATAAAAACTAGAAAGAAGTTTTCTGAGAAACTGCTTTGTGATGTGTGAATGCATCTCACAGAGTTACACCTTTCCTTTCATGGAACAGTTTGCTAAAACTGTTTTCATGGAATCTGCAAGGAGATATTTGGGAGCACTTTGAGACTTATGGTGAAAAAAGAAATATCCTCAAATAAAAACTAGAAAGAAGCTTTCTGAGAAACTGCTTTGTGAGGTGTGCATTCCTCTCATAGAGGTAAACGTTTCTGTTGAGGGAACACTTTGATAACACTGTTTCTGTGGTGTCTGAGAAGGGATACTTGGGAGTACATTGAAGCATATGGTGGAAAATGAAATGTCCTCAGATGAAAACTAGAAAGAAGCTTTCTGAGAAACTGCTTTGTAGCGTGTTAATTCATCTCACAGAGTTATACAATTAGCTGTTTGGAAGCACTGTTTTCGGGGAATCTGAGATGGGATATTCTGGATTGCATTCAAGCCTGTGGTGACAAAGGACATATCCTCAGGTAAAAACTAGAGAAAAGCTTTCTGAGAAAGTTGTCTGTGATGTGTGAATTCATCTAAAAGAGTTACACCTTTATTTCATAGAACAGTTCGCTAACACTGGTTTTGTGGAATCTGCAAAGGGATATTTGGGAGTGCATTGAGGCCTATAGTGAAAAAGGAAATATCCTAAGATAAATCTAGAAAGAAGCTTTCTGAGAATCTGCTTCATGATGTGTGAATTCATCTCACAGAGTTACACCATTCTTTCCATTAAGCAGTTCGGTAACCATGTTTTCATGGAATCTTCAACAGGATATTTTGGAGTGCATTGAAGCCTATGGTGACATAGGAAATATCCTCAGATAAAAACCAAAAAGAAGCTTTCTGAAAAACTGCCTTGGGATGTATGAATTCATCTCACAGAATTGCACTGTTCTTCCCATTGATCAGTTTGCTACAACTGTTTTCTTGGAATCTGCAATGGGATATTTTGGAGTGCATTGAAGCTTAGGATGACAAAGGAAATAGCCTCATATAAAAACTAGAAAAAAGCTTTCTGAGAAAGTGCTTTGTTATGGGAGAATTCGTCTCAAAGAGTTACACTTTTCTTTTCATTGAGCCGTTTGGTAGCACTGTTTTTGGGGAATCTGCAAAGGGATTTTTGGGAGCTCACAGAGGCCTTTGTTGAAAAAGGAAATACCTGCAGATAAAAACTGGATAGAAGGTTTTTGAGAAAATGTTTTGTGATGTGTGTATTCATCTCAGAGAGACAAACCATTTTGCTGATTGAGCAGTATGGCCTCACTGTTTTTGTGGTTTCTGAGAGGGGATATTTGGGAGCTCATTGAGGCTGATGGTGGAAATGTAAATATGCACAGATAAAAACTGGAAAGCAGCTTGCTGAGAAATTTCTTTGTGATGGGTGAATTCATCTTCCAGAGGTAAACACCATGGTACTGGTACCAAAACAGAGATATAGACCAATGGAACAGAACAGAGCCGTCAGAAATAATAATGCACATCTACAGCCATCTGATCTTTGACAAATCTGACAAAAGCAAGAAATGGGAAAAGGATTCCCTATTTAATAAATGGTGTTGGGAAAATTGACCAGCCAGAGGTAGAAAGCTGAAACTGGATTTGTTCCTTACTCCTTATACGAAAATTAATTCAAGATGGATTAGAGACTTAAAAGTTAGACCTAAAACCATAAAAACTCTAGATGAAAACCTAGGTAATACCATTCAGGACATAGGCATGGGCAAGGACTTCATGTCTAAAACACCAAAAGCAACAGCAACAAAAGCCAAAATTGACAAATGGGATCTAATTAAACTAAAGAGCTTCTGCACAGGAAAAGAAAGTACCATTAGAGTGAACAGGCAATCTACAGAATGTGAGAAAATTTTTACATTCTACTCATCTGACAAAGGGCTAATATCCAGAACCTATAAAGAACTCAATCAAATTTATAAGAGAAAAACAAACAACCCCATCAAAAAGACACATGCTGCTATAAAGACACATGCACATATATGTTTATTGCAGCACTATTCACAAGAGCAAAGATGTGGAATCAACCCAAATGTCCATCAGTGACAGACTGGATTAAGAAAATGTGGTATATAAACACCATGGAGTACTATGCAGTCATAAAATGGATGAGTTCATGTCCTTTGTAGGGACATGGATGCAGTTGGAAACCATCATTCTCAGCAAAGTATTGCAAGATCAGAAAACCAAATACCTCATTTTCTCATTCATAGGTGGAAATTAAACATTGAGGTCACTTGGACACAGGAAGGGGAACATCAGACACCGGGTACTACTGTGGGGAGGAGGAGGAGGGAAGGATAGCATTAGGAGATATACATAATATAAAGGACGAGTTATTGGGTGCAGCATATCAACATGAAATATGTGTACATATGTAACAAACCTGCACATTGTGCACATGTACACTAGAACTTAAAGTATAATAACAAAAAATAAATAAAATAAAAATAAAAACTATAAAGAATATTTCTGAGAAACTGCTTTGTGACTTGTGAATTCATCTAACAGAGTTACACAATTATTTTCATGGATCAGTTTGGTAGCACTGTTCTTGTTGAATTTGAGAAGGGATATTTGGGAATTTATTGAAGCCTATGGGGACAAAGGAAATGTCCTCAGATAAAAACTAGAAAGAAGCTTTCTGAGAAAGTTCTTTGTGATGTGTGAATTCATCTCACAGAGATACAACCATTCTTTTCATTGAGCAGTTTGGTAGCACTGTTTTTGGGGATACAGAGAAGGGAAATTTTGGATCACAATGAAGTCTATGGTGACAAAGGAAATATCCTCAGATAAAAACTAGAAAGAAGTTTTTTGAGAAACTGCTTTGTGATATGTGATTCATTGTACAGAGTTACACTGTTATTTTCATTGAGCAGTTTGATAACACTGTTTTCATAGAATCTGTAGTAGGATATTTGGGAGTGTATTGAAACCTATGTTGACAAAGAAAATATCCTCAGATAAAAGCCAAAAAGAAGCTTTCTGTGAAACTGCTTTGTGATATGTGAATTCATCTCCTAGAATTACACCGTTCTTTTTATTGAGAAGTTTGCTAACACTTTTTTCATGGAATCTGCAATGGGATAATTGGGAGCGCATTGAGGAATTTGGTGAAAAAGAAAACATCCTCAGATTAAAACTAGAAAGAAGCTTTCTGAGAAACTGTGTTGTGATATGTGTATTCATCTCACAGAGGTACACGATTCTTTTCTTGGAGAAGTTTGCTTACACTGTTTTCGTGGAATCTGCAACAGGATATTTGGGAGTGCATTGGAGCCTATGGTGACAAAGGAAATATCCTCAGATAAAAACTAGAAAGAAGCTTTCTGAGAAATTGCTTTGTGATGTGTGAATTCATCTCACAGAGTTACACCTTTTTCTTCATGGAGCAATTTGCTAACACTGCTTTTGTGGAATCTGCAAAGGGATATTTCGGAGTGCCTTGAGGCCTATGGTGAAAAAGTAAATATCCTCTGATTAAAACTACAAAGAAGCTTCAGAGAAACTGTTTTGTGATGTGTGAATTCAACTCACAGAGATACAGTGTTCTTCTCAATGAGCAGTTTGCTATCACTGTTTTCTTGGAATATGCAATGGTATATTTCAGAGCACATTGATGGTTATGGTGACAGAGGAATTATCCTCTGACAAACTGGAAAGAAACTTTCTGAGAAACTGCTTTGTGATTTGTGAATTTATCTCACATATTTACACCTTTCTTTTCATGGAACAGTTTGCAAACACTGTTTTTGTGGAATCTGTGAAGGGATACATGAGAGCACATTGAGGCCTGTGGTGAAAAGGATGCATCCTCAGATAAAACTAGAGAGAAACTTTCTGATAAACTGCTTTGTGATGTGTGAAATCATTTCCCAATGTTACAGTGTTCTTTTCATTGAGGAGTTTGCTAACACTGGTTTCTAGGAATATGCAATGGGAATTTTCACAGCACATTGAAGCTTATGGTGACAAAGGAAATATCCTCAGACCAAAACTAGAAAGAAGATTTCTGAGAAACTGCTTTGTGATTTGTGAATTCATCTCACATAGTTACACGGTTTTTTTCATGGAGCTCTTTGGTAGCACTCTTTTTGGGGAGTCTGAGAAGGGACATTTGGGAGCACCTTGAAGCCTATGGTGGAAAAGGAAATACCCTCAGATAAAAAGTAGAAAGAAGTATCCTGAGATACTACCTTGTGATGGATGAATTTATCTCACAGACTTAAACCTTTCCTTGCATTGCTCAGTTTGGTAGTATTGTTTTTGTGGAATCTGCAGAGGGATATTTGGGAGCACATAGAGGCCTAACGTGAAAAAAGAAAATTCTTCAGGTAAAAACTGGGGAGAAGTTTCAGAGAAACTCATTTGTAATGTGTGCTTTCATCTCATAGAGGTAAATGTTTCTGTTGAGGGAGTACTTTTGAATCACTGTTTTTGTGGTGTCTGAGAAGGGATATTTGAGAGCACCTTGAAACCTATGGTGGAAAAAGAAACATCCTCAGATAAAAACTAGAAAGAAGCTTTCTGAGAAACTGCTTTGCGATGGGTCAATGTATCTCAAAGAGTTACATCATTCTTTACATGGAGCAGTTTGTTAGCCCTTATTTTTGGAATCTGCAGTGGTATATTTTGGAGCACATAGAGGCCTATGGTGAAAAAGAAAATTCTTCAGGTAACAACTGTAGATAAGATTTCAGTGAAACTCCATTGTGATGTGTGCATTAATCTCGTAGAGCCAAAAGTGTTTGTTGATGGAGTACTTTGGCATCACTGTTTTTGTGTTTTCTGAGAAGGGATATTAGCGAGCTCATAATAGCTTACGGTAGAAAAGGAAATATCTTCATATAAAAACTAGAAAGAAGAAGGAAGCTATCTGATAAACTGCTTTGTTATGTCTTAATTCATCTGATAGAGTTTCACAATTCTTTTCATGGAGCAGTTTGGTAGCACTGTTTCTGGGGAATCAGAAAAGAGCTACTTTGGATCTCATTGAAGCCTATGATGACAAAGGAAATATCGTCAGATAACAGCTAGAAAGGTTTCTGAGAATGTTTTTTGTGAAGTGTGAATTCACCTCACAGAGGTACACCTTTCTTTTCGTGGAGCAGTGTGCTATTACTGTTTATGTGGAATCTGCAAAAGGATATTAGGGAGTGCCATGAGGTCCATAGTGAAGAAGGAAATATCCTCAGATAAAAACCAGAAAGAAGATTTCTGAGAAACTGTTTTCTGGTATGTGAATTCACCTCACTGAGTTACACCATTCTTTTCATTGAGCAGTTTGTTAACAACTTTTTGGGGAATTGTTATAATTTTTCAATGGAATTTCCATTTTCCAATACTTTCCATTCCATTCCATTCCGTTCCATTCTATTTCATTTCATATTCTCTTCCATTCGATTTTCTTCCGTTCCTTTACATTCCATTCCATATTCCATTCCATTCCATATTCCATTAATTTGCTCTCCATTATATTCCAATCCGTTCCATATACCATTTCATAATCCATTTCATTCCTTTGCATTCCATAATCCTTTCCATTCTATTCAATATTCCATTCTATTCCATATTTCATTCCATATTCCATTTCATATCATTTTCCATTCCATTCCATTCCCTTCCATATTCCATTCCATTCTATATTCCATTAAAGTCTGTATTCCATTTCATTTCTTTACATTCCTTATTCCATTCCATTCCATATTACATTCCTTTCCATTTAACATTCCATTCCATTCCATTCCGTTCAACAGAATTCCATTTCATATTCCGTTCCACTCCTTTCCATTCCTTTAAATTCCACATTACATTCAATTCCTTATTCCATTCTTTTCCATATTCCTTTCCAATCCATTCCGTTCTATTCCATTTCATTCCTTTCCATATTCCATTCCATTGCATTCCATTCCATATTCCATTCCATATTCTATTCCATTCCATTCCATATTCCATTCCAATCCGTATTGCATTCCATTCCACATACCATTCGAATCCTTTCCATTCCATATTCCATTCCATTTCATATTCCATTCGACTCCATTTTCCATTGCAGTCTATATTCCATTTCATTCAATTCCATTCTATTCCCTTCCCTATTATATTCAATTCCAATTTACATACCATTCCATATTCCATTCCGTTCCATTCCCTTCCATTCCGTTCCATGTTCCATTTCATTCCATATTACATTCCATTCCATTCCATATTACATTCCATTCCATTTCATTCATTATTCCATTGCATTCCTTTCTTTTCCATTCCATCCCATTCCACATTCGATTCCATTTCACTCGATTCCATTCCACTCCGTATTCCATTTCATTCCATTCAGTATTCCATTTCATTCCATTCCATTCCATATTACATTCCATTCCATATTCCATTACTTCCCTATTTCATTCCATTTCATAATCAAATCCATTCCATTCTATTGCATTCCATTCCATACCATTCTATTTCATATTACGTTCTATTCCGTTCTGTTCCATTCCATTCCATTCC